>NC_083465.1:24881958-24999458 GCF_030014155.1 Tachysurus vachellii
GCATGAAACACACACATGAACACGCACACCTGTACACGCATACAAACGCACACGTGTACACAAACATGAGGGCACACGCATACACACATGCGCACATACACACAAACAAGCGCACATACACACACGGACCGTTTGGCTCGGAAACTTGTTCAGATGCCAGGAAGCAGTTTGCAAACTGCATACCACTGTGAACTACATAACAGCTCGTGTAATTAATGTAATTGTCATGACATCTTGAAATTCTGTGCCACGTATGCAGTTTTTTTTTTTTTTTAACAAAATTGCTCCATACTGCCTTTTAACACTTACTTTAAATCAATCTTCCGTTTCTAGGACTGGACATTAACACACCACGGATGTGGGCTCGTCGAACCAGGACCAAACTCGTCGCTGATTAAAGCAAGCTGTCGATCGGTTAGATCATGTCAGTACTGAGCTTGGCTTTTGAAGAAGAAAACATAAAGGCACTATTCACTCTCTCTCTTCTCTTAGGAACACCATGTTCACTAATGTTTTGGGTGTGTGTGCGTGCTACCTCGAGTGGAATCTTGGCCCGGCCGACAGGAAGCAGAGCGGTCCAAGGTAAACGCTCAGCAGGTGACCCCGTAAAACAGAGCCATGGCCTGATTAGCGCACATTAGCATGCTAGGAATTCCACGCTGCACAGCCCATTAGGTCTGGATAAGCTGTACATGCTGTGAGTGGAACTGTAGGTTGGTTGTATGTTTGTTTAGTCGAATTACCGTCGTGATGACTGAAGGCTTGTGACGGATGATCCGTGGCAATTATTTACAAATCCCACGTTCGTTAGCTAGCCCGTGGCTTATGTTTTGGTTGCCGCAAATCTTACTTTCCAGGTGGAAAAAAGCAATATTATTACATCCAGAAAGACAGCTATTAAGCTGAATAGTACGGATGAATGGAAACAAAGGAGTATAGAAGTATTACGACAGAGAAAGCTAGCGATGTTATTTCCTGCACCAGCTCAGGTTTAATAAGTAAAGAGTTTCAGACACATCAGTTGCCAAGTGAAATTAATCTAGATCATTAAGCGTAGCTCCTTATTTGTCCGACTGGATGCTCAGTTATGTTCACGGTTGCCGGAAAGGACGATACAATTAAATACAACGTTGAAGAAAAGATGTCAAAATAGAGAAAACGGGACTGTGGATATAAGTTGTTGCCATGAAATCATCCAGTTTTCATGTTGGCTGAGAAATGTGAAAAAAAAAAAAAAAAAAAAAAAAAAAAAAAAAAAAAGGGTTTTTTCGTCTATGTTTGATGAAAGGCCATGATGTGTTATCTGTGCCCAATCAGCAACAAGCAGTGCTGCTAGCTCCACCCCAAGTTCCGATTGGACCAAAATCCTGAATAGACCAATGAATGTTCAGTCTTTTATGCAGTCGGAAAAACCAGAGTTAGCTGATAATAGAATCTCAGATAATAACAACAGCTGTTGGTTTTTTGGAATAAAATGGATTAAAATGTGTTTTATTATTTATTTATTTCTTTTTTGGAGTACTCACTGCTGGCGATGCGTGGGCCGACTTCCAGCTGTGTGAGAGACTCGGGCTCGTGGTGAAGGTGTGGCAGGCGGTCCAGCGCCACAGAACTCTCGCTCACGGTCACGTCACTGGCCCCGGACACAGGGTTGGCAGGAGGAGCTCCGACAGACAGCTCGTAGTCAGGAGGGGCGTCGTCAGAGCAGTCCGCGTTCGTCTTCCACGGCAAACAAGAAACGAGCGTTCAATAAACTTTGTGTGTAACGTGAGCTAAGCGCAAACATTTGAAGAAATAATTGAAATATTACTAAACAAGGTGGCAGTTGGTAAAATAATGCTTGTCAAATATTGACTAATGTTCGCTCCATGGCTTGTGCAAAAACAAAACATGCCAACACCAACATGCGCTAATCCATGTCCTAAACCTCGAGTTACAGCTAATCACTTTCTGGCAGCTGCAATAGGTTTGGATTGCAGCGGAAAAAAAGGAAAATATGAGTCAAAAACGCGGCCGTCCGTATCCACCGTTCCACTTAATACACTCGTGTTCCGTGCAGCTTGACATGCGAAATAATGCTGCACAAGATATTTAAAGAAATAAGTCGTTAAGACGGATAGGGTTGTTATGACGACAGAGCGACGAGCTTACCGGGATGCCGAGAGCTTTAAGGATATTCATCTTGCACATGGGACAGGTTCTGTGCTCCTGCAGCCACGGGTCCACGCAGTTCTTATGAAACACGTGTCTGAGAAACACAACACATTCATTCATTTCTCACAGCTCTGTCCAGGTGGCCCAGGAAAAAGTTTCGCTCCGGATTTAAAGCATTGTTCTACTTTTAAGTAGAATATTACTATAGTACGGAAGTCCTAAGAAGCCATGCGTTTTTTTATATATATATATATATATTTTTTTTTTTGTCGTGATAACTTAATTTTTTTCATGATCCCTGCAGAAGAACATGTTCTAGAGGAAGCAAAAGCGCAATAAAGCAACATCGTGAATGATCGCATTCGCTTTTACTTTGACCGGGGACTCGTGTGATTGACAACTTCCACGTAAGGGTCCGACACTTAAGAAGGAGGCTGTGATGTCTGCATCTTTATTGACTAGCTGTGAGTAATTAAATCGTGGGGTTCGACTAAAAATTGTATAGATGCAGTTTAAAAAAAAAAAAAACTAAATGGCAAGCAAAAAGATGAAAACATGACTGAATGGCAACAAGTCACATACCTTTTAATGCTTAACATTATGACTAGAAATAAGGTACATTTTGAAGTGATTATGTTTTAACTTTCCCTTGTAGTGTCTCTTCCTGTTACTGTTCCTGAACGGATGAGACGTCGAGTTTCGGTTTGATATCTTTTGTGAGTTTGGATGCTGATTGTTAAAACTCAATATAGTCCTTGGTGTAGAACCAAAAGTCCAGGTTGTGGACCTGTATCTGATCTGACCTGGATCTCCTCTGATAAAACTAAACCTAACCCCTGACCCAAACAGTGCTGTTCAACACCAAACAACCCATTAAACACACGTGTTCCACCCCATGAACCTCTGGTGAGACTCCGCCCAGCTCCGTCTGTCACCCGAGTCCGACTCCGCCCCTTTGACTTCGTCTCTAACAAGGAGTAACTTTCCTTGTCTCTAGCTAGCTCATTTTAAATGCTCGATCACCACCGAGGTAGAGACTCCTCCTTGCTGCGAAGGTTAAATGCTGTTCGTTCGTTTTTTTCTCCATGGGGCACCACAGGACACTTAAAATCCTAAACCTTTGGTTCAGTATCCTTAACTAAATTTGACCTGGAATTGTGTGAAGCTCGATCCATGATGATTGAGAGATAGATAAAGGAGTGCTAAAGCTTACTTACCGACACGGCAGTATCCTTACGACATCGTTGGCCTTGTAGCCCTCGATGCACACGGCGCAGTTGTCAAACTCGGACTCGGTTTCCTAGAAACAAGAGGCACAGATGCAATTATGTCGACGTGTGTGGATCTGTTTGTTTTGGCTAATGGACATTTCCCAGAAATTGAGAAGGCAGCGACGGTGCAACAGTAAAAGTCATGAAGCATGGCTAATGAGAATAAATGGCACACGAGGCGATCGCTGCAGCTTTTATACACTTTTTATGACATGAAGCACAGAAGGGGATAACGACTGTACTACAGCACCGGTTCTATAACTTTCTAAGCATCCTTTTTATCGTTAGAATGAAATAATACAGCTACTATAAAACTGTTCTTCTGTTAGATAAGCGTCTGGGTTATTTAAGGAATGTCTACAAAGTGGCGACGGGAATATTTTATTGCTGATTCCATTCTTTACATCTCGGATAAACGGATAGCAGGTGAAAAAGTGATAAAGACGCACGTCACCTTGTCCCCTTTCCTGATGGTGCGCACTTGGAGCTTGCTTATGGCTTTCTTTGCAGCGTCTCCCAGTCGCCTCTGCAAAACACAAGAGCCGTGAGCTTAAAAAACATTTCGACCGGCACGCTCATCATTCTACTCATTTTTTCATCAAATTGTCCAATCATTCTATTCATTTTTTTGTCTAATCACCGTTATTTTTTCGCCAAATCATCCTATTTTTTTTTTCATGAAACTTTTTTTTGTCGTCTAATCATCCTTTTATTTTATTTTTTATATAAATGCCTAATCATTCTATTAATTCTTAAAACTCCAAATCATCCTCTTGGTTTTTTTTTTTCTTCATCTAAATCACACTATTGATTTATTTTGTCAAATCGTCTTAATATTCTGATATTCTAATTTTCTGTCTAATCGTTATTCAGTTTATTTGTATGGCACTTTTAACTATCGACGTCGTCTCAAAGCAGCTTTACGGGAGTATAGAAACAGAATAAAATCTTTAAAGTATAAAATGAAGCTACTATATATCTCTAACATCTATCCCTAATGATCAAGTCAGAGGTGAGGAAAAACTCCCTGAGATGATATGAGGAAGAAACCTTGAGAGGAACCAGACTCAGAAGAGAACCTCGTCCTTATTTGGGTGACAGTAAATAATGTCAACGTAAATAACGTCCTTTCTACGACAGTTTGTAGTCGAGTGGAATTAAACAACCAAGAGCTCCTGAGGATTAAAATGATTCTCTTTAATTTTTTAATCTAATCATCCTATTAATAATTTTTTGTCAAATCCATCTATTCGTTTTTTTTGCAACCTGAATATGTCTTTAATTCGTTATTTCTGAACTGTAGTTATAGGCATGTGGGTTATTCAAGGACTTGACTAATGAACCGTACAAAAAATGATCAACTTGAATAGAAAAAGTGACACTGTTTGTCCTCTATAAACTAAAATAAGAAGGATGACTAGTAAGTAATCTGAACCCAGTCTCTAGAGCAGAAGTGTCCGGTCTGATCCGGTCTGATCCGGTCGGAGCAGGTTTTCATACCAACCCGAGAAGAAGTCACACCCGAATTAAACCGGAGCAATCAGGTGGGTCTCCTGCTCGATTGGAAGGAAAACCTGCACCCGTGTCCAAACTTTGCGAATAAGACTGGACCCTCCTGCCCCCCTGAGCAACCTAAATGCATGTACCTGGTTGCGGTCGCGTGCGTTGGCGTAACGGAACCGCTGGATGTAGTAGAAAACAAGCCACGCCAGAGAGATGATCATGAGCACGATGAAAGAGATGGAGACGAACACAACGGAGGTTCGGCTCACGTACTTCTGCAGGTTGCGAGTGCCGATGGTGATGTGCATGATCACGCTTACGTTCTTCTCCAGCAATGCGACGATATCTCGCCCTTTTGGCTCTGGGATCATGATGGCCACCACGTCTCCTGTTCCTGAACCACGATATATGAGGAACATAAATAAAACATACACCTCAAACACACTGTGGTTTTTTTTCTTCTTTTAGGGTCATGTACTGTATATCGGGGTTAAGAGGTTTTATTTAGAAAATGCAGCCCAGCTCATTTGAAAACAGGGTGAATATGAAACCGCCATCTAAAAGTACAGCCGCGAGTCTGACGCTGCTCAGTTCTCAGGTAGCTAACAGAGAAGATCTCTGGAGTATTGTACATCTGTGCTGATGACGCTAAGATAAAAATAACCTGCTGTGGGAGATCACTGTGGTCACCAGCGAATAATTAGAATCATGAACTGCGGACACAAAAGTGCCGAGACGGGACGAGCGTACACTAATCCCCAATGTTCATGCCGATTTATCCCCGTGGCAACAGCATCCCTTGTCAATCGAGTAACTCCCCATCTGGCTCTCAAAACAATTCAATTCAATACAAGTTTATTTGTATAGCACTTTTTACAGTTGACATTGTCTCAAAGCAGCTTTACAGAACATAAACATAGAACAAAAGGTTAATATAAAGAATAATATAAAGATTAATAGGATACAAAATTCAAGATTAATATTAGATAGATTTAGTTCACAATGTGTATGTATTTATCCCCAATGAGAGAGTCTGTGGTGACTCAGGCAGCAGTGGTGAGGAAAAACTCCCTTAGACGGTAAAGGAAGAAACCTTGAGAGGAACCAGACTCAAAGGGGAACCTCATCCTCATATGGGTGACACTAGAGGGTGTGATTATAAATATACAGTCAATCAAATGTCGTATAGATGCAAAAGATCACATGGAGTTCACATCTCCTTTTTAGTATCGCAGAGTCTGATTGGAGCTGGTAAATCTCTGGATTATGAACTATTGCAACTTTCGTGAGACCTGGAACGATGACGGTAAACCATCTACATCATTGAGGCAGCCAGTATAATGTACTAAACATAACTGTTAAGGGATAAAAGAATGTTTTTTTTTTCCTTTTCTTCCACTAATTGACCATTGTGTACTAATTTGCATAAAGGCTTCGATCAAAACACTGAACTTCCAAAAGAAGTTAAAGAAATCTGACGTGCTAAACAGAATTTGTGGAAAAACTCGAGCCTTCTAGTGTTTTGAAGGAGTGTTTTCTGGTCAGATGAACTACTGCTTGTCCGTAACCATCAGAGCTATTTATGGAGGAAAATGCACGAGGCTTTTAATTCAAAGAACACCATCCCATCTGCGAAGCACGGTGGCGTTAGCATCGTGTTTCACTGACGTTTCACTGAGAAAAAAGGGAACAGAAAACAGAAGTGAACATCCTTCCTCGTGAGTGGCATCGTGAAGAAAAAACACATCGACGCAAATCATCACCTGGAAAGCTGAAGCATGGTGGTAACGTTTAGTAACGATAATACAGTACGCTAAGACGTTTGTTCTGCGTTAGAAATAACTGAAGTCAGCCTTCGAGTGTACTTTCCATGACGCAACTCGAGCCTTAGGAGTCTCTAAGTTCTAGCATCCTATTATCCAAAGAGAGATATTCTAAAATCCCAACAACAAAAGTGGTAAAAAAAAAAAAGCAACATCAAACTACACCTGGCCAAAAAAACTCTACCTTTTGCCCCACCACAGCTAAAAATAACCACAATCTATTTAAAGTCATGGCTCAGTGGACAGCCCCGGCGGGAGAGGCTGTGCTTCGGTTCGTCGACCGTATCCTCCGTTCAGCATCCACAGCAGCGTGGAGATCGGGAGCGATTCCATCACAAATTTAGACACCGAGGTGTCCCCAAAGAGTCACGTAAGCACCTTCAATAGCCTCCTAAGAGCAAAGCACAAAGGAGAAGCATCGTCCAGCTGCCTGATGAACGATCAGTAACGTACAGGCAAGCTTTAAATCTCTCACACCTGTTACAGGCTGTGCACTAGTGTGTTTGTTGTGAAGTCTACTTGCTCATTTATTCAGGCAGAAATCAGAAGTCAGAGCTAAAGCACAGAGGAAAGAATCTCCCAGCAGGTGATTATGAAATCTAAAAATATCTCCAGGCAGTGAGAGACCAAACAGAGGCACATGATCCGCCGGTGTTATCGTTCTGGGCCTTTAATGCCTTTATGTAATGTTTCCACTCGGGTGAACAAACACCGCGCTTCTGGACAGCGGTAATGAGAGAGCGGTCGAGCAGAAACACGAGCACATAAAGGTGATTAACTGGAGTATTTAATTGAATGGTGAAATACAACCTGCTACACTAGTAGACATGAAAAAGCACAAAAGCTCCTGACGATGTTAACGGGCACTTCAGGATTATAACGTTTCAGCTCAACTCTCCTAACTGTCACTAAATTGCTATAAACATTTGAAGTGCCACTGATTTTGTGTCTGCTGTGAGTAAAAGCAGGAGGAATTATGATAATGTCGGTCTTTACTACATCGACGGTCCCAGGAAGTAAACTGTTGCCTACAATCTGTGTTTGTTGAAGTCCAAGAAAAGAGATTTACGTTGGAGACAATAACTTGCGTCATCGTTTGCTTTTGCACCTTTTTTTGCATATCGTTAACATGTACTAATACACACTATCGCTGCAAGCAGCGATGACGGGCCCTCGCACGTTTTTTTAATCGCTATAGTTTATGGGCAAGTGCATCATGTGGGTAAATATCAGTAGACTATTTTATGTTGTTACTGACCCATTTGGGGACTGTAGGTAAATGAAACCCCACATTTTAGACAAACGGGGGCGCTAGTGAGCCACTTAAGAGACACACCTTTGTCTGACCTTTTTGTCCACACTTAACAGCCGACAAATGTGATGTATGTGTCAAATTTCAAGTTAATCTAAGCACGCCAAAAGCCTTAAATATGCCTGAAATAAAAGTAAACACGATTTGACACGATGCCATGGCAACAGTGTTTGAGATATCAAAAATCCGTTCGCAATTTCGCATCACCAATATCTCTGCGTCATGGTGGCCAAGTCTGGTCTCAATTGCATGAATCCCCTAGGAGGAGTATTTAAAAGTTTACCGCATGCAGCTGTCAAAAAATCCACCTTTGTGACTGACACACTTCCTGGGGCCTGTTGGTGGCGCTATACCCGGGACTCACTTTATAAACTTTAGAAAACAAGCAGAGCTGCATAAGGAGAGAAAAAACACTTCAAGATGTGGTGTTCTAGGAAAATAATCACCACTGAGGTGAAGCAGCGTTGCAGTCACCGCCCCAAATGTGATTATTTCCCAATAACAGCACAAACTGACATCTTTTGTTCATCTTAAACCACAGCAATGTTGTCTGAATTTTATTTTTGTATAAAGTCTGAATGTTCTATTAGTTTAATGCATTCAAGAATAACTCGTTACAGGCAATTACTCATCATCTAACCACCATATGACCAACCGGAATGAAGAATTGAGCAACGCTCTCGAGTCACGTCGCTTTTTTTATTGACACATCACCACCATGTGCCTTGGTGAGTGAAATTCTTTGGAGCGAACTCCAGAAATTGCAGAAACGATTAACATACAGATAAAGAAATGAACAGGTCCATCCATGACACGTCTGTATCCGTACAATCTGTTGCACCTTATCATATTTTATATATTATATATTTATACATATATATATATATAAAAGTACATATTGCATATAATGTGTAGTGCTACTGTGTGTACTGACTATATGTATGAGCATATTGCACATTTTCACCTGTTAATTTCATTATCTGTATGTTAATTGTACATATTGTACTCACATATTGTACTGACTATATGTATGAGGCGTTCAGCACTGCGTCAGTGTGTATGGTCCGGGTGAGATCCGCTCTCATATGAAGTGTAATAATTCAATGATCGACATTTTCGGAACTGAGTTTCCGTTTGCTTTAGTCTACAAGTTGCACACTGAAGACTTGGCACAAAGTAATAACTTAGTACTCAATAGTAACCTACTATTTACACAGTCTAGTAACCCTATTACTGAAATAACAAACAACGCGGAGTTCTGTACCAGCTGCGATGCGTGAAAACGAACTTGCTGCAAACCAAAAATAGATATGACATTAATTTGAAGACCATGATATAAGTAACCTTTGTTAAACAACTGCATTTGAAATCATGAGCTTCATTCGTTCTCCGTGTATAAATCACAGTATGACTTATCACTAATCCAGAGACGACGCAAGCACACGACTTCAAGCACGGGCCTGAAGAGCGGAAAGTCCACAGAAGAAAAATAGAAGAAATGACGTCGGAAAAATAAATAAATAAATAAATAAATAACAAACTTGGTCCCAAATACAATAAAGAAAATATTACATTCATAATAACTAACCAGTGACTAAAAAAAAGTATGAATGCATAAACATGGTGATTGAGTCACTGTCTCGGTGACGCATGACACCAGGAGCGTTTAGACCGATTTTCACCCACGAGCAGTTACTCTGTTAGTTATTGCAGCACAAATGAGCAGTGGTTCCAAATTCAGAGGAGTCTTCTTACACAAACATCTACCAGCAACCGAATGCACCAAATACCACTCTCAGGTCCAGTAAAGTACAAGATTCATTAATACTTGGGCTGGAGACAAGGACTCGGATTTATTAACATTAATCCATGTTAACCTCCAACTTAACCCAAGAAAACGCACCTTCAAGTTGGAATTCTAGAAATACTCTAGAAATACTCTACTCTACTACTCTACTCTAGAAATTAAGTTGACATGCCGTGACGTCCTCGGACATGGCCGCCAACGGTAAACAAAGCAGTATTTCTTACCTACGCATGAGTTTTTGCAGATGTATTTGCTTTTTATATCTAAACAGTTCTCTGTTATTGAGAAGGTAAATATATCACATTATGGTTAGCTGGCTAGATTGTTGCCATGGAGGCATGCAAGATTGCTAAGCTAATATTGTAGCTTTAATGTATGGAGAAAGCATGTAAGCAGCAGTAGTCACAGCCATGTGTACTTGCTGGACATAAAGCTCCAAAACCATGGGGATTAATATGGAGCTGGTCCACCTTTGCTCTTATAAAGAACCTTCACTCTTTTTTGGAGAGTTTTAAATTAGATGATGGAGTGGTGATCTGTGGTCTTTAGCAGATCAAGATCAATCACTGATGTCAGGTGAGAAGGTCAGGTGCAGTTGCTGTTCTGGTTCATCCCGAAGGTGTTCACTGGGTTTGAGGTCTGGGCTTTGTTAAGGCAAGACTTAAGTTCTTCTAGTCCAAACTTGGCAAATCATGTCTTCATGGAGTTGCTTTGTGCACAGAGGCGTTGCTATGCTGGAGCGGTTAAGAGATTCTTAGTTCCATCAAACTAAGAACATTCCAAAGAACCTGGAATCCATTCCAGGGAACTTGAAGCTTGAGGCAGGGGACGTTTTGAATAGGGTGTCAACCCATAGGGCACAAACACACGCAAAGACACACCCATTCAGAGGCAATTTAGACATGCCTATCATCCTACAATGTGCCTTTGTACTGGAGGAAGAAACCAGAGTAATTGGAGAAAACCACCCACAAAAAGGCAAGAAAAGTTAAGGTAAGACTGGGAAACAAAAACAAAGTTAAGGTAAGACTGTTATAAAAAGCTGCTTTGTGATCGTCTGTTAATCTGAGATGTTTCCGCTAGAAGTTAGTCTCTGGGAATGAGTCAAATGATTGATGAAGACTGGAATGTTCTGAGGCCAGCGTTTATCCGACAATTCCTACACGAACGCCAGCTGCATGCTGATGTGTAATAAGGCGTACTGTAGCATCCACTACATGAATTTGATTTTCCAGACTCTCTAAGGCCATCTGCTAAATAGCTAGAGATCCTCCCATCCATTACAATCCTCATCATTAATCTTTAAGTGCCCTTGTGTTTATGTAGCGCTTAGTTGTGTAAAGCTGCTTTAAACCAGGCAACATGAATGAATGCACTTAAGGCCCAGAAGCTAAGCTTTGCTCGATGTCCAGTCCACTTCAGCCAGGGAAAGAGCACTACACAGGGGGGGTCGGGTTTATTACCGCGACATTAACATTTATGGCATTTGGCAGACGTCCTTATTAAGCGCGACTTACATTTTTCTTAATTAAACAGCTGAGCAATTGAGGGTTAAGGGATTTGCTCAAAAAAAACCTAGAGTGGCAGCTTGGTGGTCCTGGGATTCGAACTCACAACCTTCAGATTCGCAGTCCAACACCTTAACTACTGAGCTACTACTTCCCATAACAAACAGAGTGTTAAGCAGAAATGTAACACCTTAGGGACGAGGGATACATTGAGGTGTTGTTGTGATGCGTGGTATCAGGCTAGTTTATCAAGTATCTCTTCCCTTCCCTTCTCTAGTTCTCTTCTCTCCTCCATCCCCTTGTTCTCTTCTATTATCTCCTCTAGATCTTTACCTCGTCCTCCACCTTCTTCTGGTCTTTTCTTCTCTTTTCTCCTCTTCTTTTCCTTCCGTTCCCTTCCTGTCCCTTCTTTATGATTTATGATCAACGATGCTTCATTTAACACACGCACTGAAAGACAAAATCTGAGTTGAACCGTCCATTAAGCTTGCTTCATCGTGAGAATCGGTATTAACAAATAATCTACGACTTACATAAATATAAATCACATCTATAACGTTATAATCAGTTTATTTGTTTTTAATTGATTTAAAATTTACTAAAAGATTAGAAAGGAAACGTTGAGCGGTTTACAGAAGTGAAGTTGTTTAAGGAAAGAAAGTTTGAGGAGAGACGATTCGAGAAGCCGTTACAATATTTCAGAAGATAAATTGAATTAAGTAGAGGATTATTTAATCATAGTATACTCATAGAGTCAATATAACACTCCATGAGGACACACATATTAATACCAGACACACACATTAGGAAGGTGCGGAGTAACCCAGCCGTCCTCAGGCTGGGGACGGAGTAAGACGATGTACAATGCCTTAGTGTTCTTACTTATGACATGTGACCACTGCTATTGATTAGGGATGATCAGGGGGCTCATAAATACGAGTGCTGATGGAGCTCGTGAATGTGAGTGTTAGCTGTGCGAGTGTTCGCAAACAAAACGCCTTTGTGTGCTTCGCTACAGGTGGCCCTCTGTAAGGGCGCAGACGGGAAGGTTTTTACAGCGGGAACGTGCTACGGTGAAAAGGAAACTAATCAGTTTCCATAACAGCCTTGCGTTGTTTCTTCTCTCTGCTTCCTTTTAGGTCATGCTGTCTGATTCGTGACTGGACTTAGTCCAACTTCACCACACAGCACACTGCTCCTGCTCAGGGACAGGAGATAGAAAAGAGTGTGTGTGTGTGTGTGTGTGTGTGTGAGAAAGAGAGGGAGTTGAGTAAATCTCTCTATTGAACATACCAAGTCTGTCAGAACTCTCTCTCCTCACCTACTCATAACACAGCAGACCCCCTTCGCCCCATCAGGAGCCGACACACACAAGGGCTTCGGTGTTGAGTGTCACACTGCTCAAAACTCAACACCTCACACACACAATGGCCTCAACACACATCAGCCAAGGAGGGTCTTACTCTAATGCTAAAAAGGGGTGTGTGTGTGTGGGTGGGTGGGGGGTGGTGGTAAAGATGACAAGAGAAGAGATGAGATGATAAAAGTAATGATGAATAAAGAAGAGAAGAGAAGAGAAGAGAAGAGAAGAGAAGAGAAGAGAAGAGAAGAGAAGAGAAGAGAAGAGAAGAGAAGAGAAGAGAAGAGAAGAGAAGAGAAGAGAAGAGAAGAGAAGAGAAGAGAAGAGACCTCCGTTTATACAGATTACATGGAGCTGCACGTACACGTTGGATTCGCCACGTTTGGATGCTAATGTAGGTTCACAAAGCCATGAGCATTAACAGTAAAGCAACATCCGCCATTGTTGATGTTGTGTTTGCTGGGAAAGATGAGATGTATACAGTGACATAACACTTGGCTCTGTGATGCTCTTTAGCCGATGGAAAGGCAAACCGGTTCTTAGAAGGTTCGCCAGTGGAACCAACTTCGAACCAGCACCAGCGCTAGCTCTGAACCAGCACCCGGTTCTTTCTGGTGGAAAAGGGGGCACTGGAGAATCTTCTAAGAACTGGTTTGCCTTTCCATGGGCTAGAGAACCATCACAGTGCCACAGAGTCTTACGTCACTGTATACGTTATACAGCAACGTTAGCGCAGCAGCGGCAAACACAAACACAACATCAACAATGGTGGATGTTGCTTTACTCTTAATGCTCATGGCTTTGCAAAACTACATTGGCAACCAGACGCAGCGAATCCAACATGTACGTGCAGCTCCATGTAATTTATATGAACCAACAGTAGCCCCGCCCACAGCCCCTGACACAAGTGGTTCTTAAGTCTAGACCAGCAACGTTTTGGTGCTACTTAAGAACCACTTTTCCTGGTTCAGAGCCGGTGCTTTGGCTGTCGAAAAAGAAAGAACTGGTTCTAAATTAGGCTCCGAACCAGCACTCAAACTGCCTCGGTGGAAAAGGGGCAATAATTACCTAGTTATGTTTCGTAATTTAGTTTGTTAAATTAGCTCTGAACCTCAAACAGTGATGACAATGTGACGACAAACCTGCATCGACTGCTCGAATGACACTGTTAATCACAGAAATGTAGATTTAATAAAAGTCTAGTTTATAAATAAAACGTGTAGCTAGCAAGCTAGCTAGTTATTTAGTTTTAGAATTTAGCTTGTTCAGTTTTGTACTGTAGCTAGTTTAGTTTTTAAATTTAGTTCGTTAAATTAGCTAGTGGGGGGCACGGTGGCTTAGTGGTTAGCACGTTCGCCTCACACCTCCAGGGTCGGGGTTCGATTCCCACCTCCACCTTGTGTGTGTGGAGTTTGCATGTTCTCCCCGTGCCTCGGGGGTTTCCTCCGGGTACTTCGGTTTCCTCCTCCGGTCCAAAGACATGCATGGTAGGTTGATTGGCATCTCTGGAAAATTGTCCGTAGTGTGTGATTGTGTGAGTGAATGAGTGTGTGTGTGCCCTGTGATGGGTTGGCACTCCGTCCAGGGTGTATCCTGCCTTGATGCCCGATGACGCCTGAGATAGGCACAGGCTCCCCGTGACCCGAGGTAGTTCAGATAAGCGGTAGAAGATGAATGAATGAATGAAGTATAAACAAGCTTGTTTATTTAAAAATTTAAGATAAAGCAAAAGAAATGTGTGCCTTGGCACTCCTATTATCGGGGTCAGTGTTGGCTCAAGCAGTTCTTGATGAGCAGATCAGGGTTCAAGCCCCAGCACCGCCAAGCTGCCACTGATGGGCCCTGAAGCAAGGCCCTTATACCTACCTCACTGTTCCAGAGGTGCTGTATCATGTCTGACCTTGTGCTCTGACCTCAACGTCCAACACAAGTGGAATATGCAAAGAAAGAATTTCACTGTGCTGTAATGTATATGTGACAAAATAAAAGCGTCTTCTATTATAATTCGTCACATCTGAGTGATTTCGGTTTTCACTCTTAACCCGTTTTGACCTGCTGAGCTCTGCTCCTGAAGTCAATCCCATGCTCCACAAACTCAACAATCATCACATCAGCTCATAGAGTAATGGCACTGAACATGATACTTTACAACAAGAGGAAACAATGTGTGTAAAGACTTTAAAGTTTGTTAAACTGGGCTTTGCTCATCAGGTTATCGCTCAGGCCCAGAATCAACCAGTCAGGAGTGAAATCCAGTCTCTGGGTGACGTGAGAGCAACAGCAGCTTCAGTAGTCTGAAAGCTCTGAAACTGTTCTAATTGTTCTCCAAGTCGTGTCACAATCATAATGTCAGGAGGATGAATCATGAATGCTGTAGTAATGTCAGAGAATTTACCATTCAATACAGATTAGAAACATGGTGAAAAATGTGGAGAAAGCTCTTTCAGATTTAAGCTCAGAGAATCACTCACTCACTCAATCTCACTCTCTCGCAATCTCACACTTACTCACTCACTCACTCACTCAATCTCACATGCAATCTCACATGCAATCTTACACTCACTCACTCTCGCAATCTCACTTGCTCTCTCTCACTCACTCTCTCACACAATCTCACTCACTCTCTCACTCACTCACTCTCTCACACACAATCTCACTCACTCTCTCACACACAATCTCACTCACTCTCTCACACACAATCTCACTCACTCTCTCACACACAATCTCACTCACTCTCTCACACACAATCTCACTCACTCTCTCACACAATCTCACTCACTCTCTCACACAATCTCACTCACTCTCTCACACAATCTCACTCACTCTCTCACACAATCTCACTCACTCTCTCACACAATCTCACTCACTCTCTCACACACAATCTCACTCACTCTCTCACACACAATCTCACTCACTCTCTCACACTCACTCACACACAATCTCACACTCACTCACACGCACACAATCTCACACACAATCTCACTCACTCACACACAATCTCACACTCACTCACACACAATCTCACTCAATCTCACTCACACACAATCTCACACTCACTCACACACAATCTCACACTCACTCACACACAATCTCACACTCACTCACACACAATCTCACACTCACTCACTCACTCGCACACAATCTCACACTCACTCACTCACTCGCACACAATCTCATAAACATTCGCTCACTCGCACACAATCTCAAACATTCACTCACTCGCACACAATCTCACACTCACTCACTCACTCGCACACAATCTCACACTCACTCACTCACACAATCTCACACAATCTCACTCACACACAATCTCACACTCACTCACTCACACAATCTCACACAATCTCACACTCACTCACACACAATCTCACACACAATCTCACTCACTCACACACAATCTCACACTCACTCACACACAATCTCACTCAATCTCACTCACACACAATCTCACACTCACTCACACACAATCTCACACTCACTCACACACAATCTCACACTCACTCACACACAATCTCACACTCACTCACACACAATCTCACACTCACTCACACACAATCTCACACTCACTCACACACAATCTCTCACTCACTCACACACAATCTCACTCACTCACACACAATCTCACTCACTCACACACAATCTCACTCACTCACACACAATCTCACTCACTCACACACAATCTCACTCAGTCACACACAATCTCACTCACTCACACACAATCTCACTCACTCACACACAATCTCACACAATCTCACTTACATATTCACACACACACGTGATATTTTATCAATTATGTAATACAAATATTTTTATTTGTGTGTGTTTGTGTCTTATTTTGTGATTAATATTTGCTGCTGTCGTTGCCTGTCTATTAGGTGAAAGAAGAGAAAACAGAAAAGTATCTCTGCCTCATGACACAGCTCATATACACCCATTGGCCATTTAAACACACACAACTACCAAACAGGTCACTCTGTTAGTGTCTGGTTACTGACCATGGCTTATTAGTTTTATGTACAGTTTGTCAGTCCTTCTCTCCTCTTATTTCCTCTGTTTATAAGTAAAAAGGAAATGCACCTGAACAGATATCATCTGAGTTATGTACATTATGGGGTAGTGTGTGTGCTGCTACTAGTGTATCTGATCCTGGAGCACTGATAATATTGTTAAATATTGTGTTCCGTTTACTGCTTTCTGAACATCTACCATGTAGGTACACAGTCAGAGACTCAAGCACTAAATCGTTTCTGTAGTTCAATGGCTCACAGGAGAGACACAGGCCGAGAGACACACAGGCCGAGAGACACGGGCCGAGAGACACAGGCCGAGAGACACAGGACGAGAGACACAGGCCGAGAGACACAGGACGAGAGACACAGGCCGAGAGACACACAGGACGAGAGACACAGGACGAGAGACACAGGAAGAGAGACACAGGAAGAGAGACACAGGACGAGAGACACAGGACGAGAGACACAGGACGAGAGACACAGGACGAGAGACACACAGGCCGAGAGACACACAGGCCGAGAGACACAGGCTGAGAGACACAGGACGAGAGACACAGGACGAGAGACACAGGCTGAGAGACAAAGGACGAGAGACACAGGACGAGAGACACAGGACGAGAGACACAGGACGAGAGACACAGGACGAGAGACACGGGACGAGAGACACGGGCCGAGAGACACAGGCCGAGAGACACAGATTGTGATAGACGAACTGCAACAAACACAATGACTGACTGAAGCAGACGGACTGCAACAGACGGACTGCGACAGACGGACCGGGACAGACAGACCGGGACAGACGGACCGGGACAGACAGACCGGGACAGACAGACCGGGACAGACAGACCGGGACAGACGGACCGGGACAGGCGGACCGGGACAGGCGGACCGGGACAGGCGGACCGGGACAGGCGGACCGGGACAGGCGGACCGCATCAGGCGGACTGCGACAGACGGACCGCATCAGGCAGACAGAGACATATGCACTGTGACAGACAAACCCTGATATAGGGACCGTGACATACAGACAGTAACATATAGACAGTGACATTCAGACTGTGACATACAGACAGTGACATTCAGACTGTGACATACTGACATGCTTCTATATTTGAACTGTGACCTACAAACTGTGACATACATACTGTAACAAAAGAACCCTAAAAAAAGGATCCTGATATATAGACAGTGACGTACTGACTGCGACATTTAAACTGTTATGCATGATATATGTGCTGTGACAAACAGACTCTGAAATAGGGACTCTGACTTGTGTGCTGTAACATACGGATAGTAACATATGCACAGTGGCATACAGACAGAGGTGTAGGGACTGTGACATAAGGACAGTGACATACTGACTCTGATGTAGAAACTGTGGTGTATGGACAGTGACATATGGACTACGATATAGGTACATTGACAGACGACATATGGATAGCAACGTAAGGAAAGCAATGCAAGGAAAGCGGCGTAGGGACAGGGACATACCGACAGCGACGTAGGGACAGGGACGTACCGACAGCGACGTAGGGACAGGGACGTACCGACAGGGACGTAGGGACAGGGACATACCGACAGCGACGTAGGAACAGGGACGTAGGGACAGGGACGTACCGACAGCGACATAGGGACAGGGACGTACCGACAGCGACGTAGGGACAGGGACGTACCGACAGCGACGTAGGGACAGGGACGTACCGACAGCGACGTAGGGACAGGGACGTACCGACAGCGACGTAGGGACAGGGACGTACCGACAGCGACGTAGGGACAGGGACGTACCGACAGCGACGTAGGAACAGGGGCGTACCGACAGCGACGTAGGAACAGGGGCGTACCGACAGCGGCATAGGGACAGCAACGTAGGGACAGCGGCGTAGGGACAGCAGCGTAGGGACAGCAGCGTACCGACAGCGACGTAGGGACAGCGGCGTACCGACAGCAGCATACTGACAACAGCGACGTAGGGACAACGGTGTACAGACAGTGACATACGGACAGTGACACAATGATTGTGACAGACGAGCTCTGATACAGGCCATATGACATAAGGACTGTAAACTTAGGGACTGTGACTCTGATATAGTGCTATAGGTGGACTTCTGTTCAGTAAAGGAACACTGATCACAGGACTAACCATGTCACCCAGTTACAGACTAATCACAGGACTAACCATGTCACCCAGTTACAGACTAATCACAGGACTAACCATGTCACCCAGTTACAGACTAATCACAGGACTAACCATGTCACCCAGTTACAGACTAATCACAGGACTAACCATGTCACCCAGTTACAGACTAATCACAGGACTAACCCCGCAGAGTACTAATCCCCAGAGACAGGAGTCTCACCTGGATGAGGCATGGTGATGGTGTCATTAGTGTTACTCGACCCCACGTTATAGATGACCACAGCGGTGGCGTTAAGACTTGCTGCGTGGCGGATTTTCTCTTTGTATGTGCAGTTTCCTCTGGCTATGAGCGCTATCCAGGGCCCGTGTGCAGGCTGAGGTGTGGGGAACCTGGTGCTGGAGTCACAGGCCTGTCGGTCGTGGCCGGGCAGCGGGATAAACACCGGGCCCCGGGCCTCTCTTTTGGGCGAGTGCTCGCCGTAGCGGCCGCTCTCGGTCTTCTCCGTCTTCAGCTCGGCGGTGGCCGGGTCCTGGTAGCTGATGTTGACGAATGCGGTGTACCACTCCTCCTTCTCGGCCACGGTGAAGTCCAGACACAGCAAGTGCACGAAACAGAACGACAGCAGCCAGGTGGAGAGCGCCAGACTCCGGCACGCTTTACTCACAGACATGGGCATGTTTACCGCTGCACTGTCCCCAGATCAGCGCGCCGCCACCGGACAGCTCACCGCGCTCAGCTCGCTGAACAACACAAACAGGAAACTAAAATCTCCTGGTTTTATACTGGGGAAATATCTGTTATAAACTCGATAAAGTGTCAACAGTTTATGACAGTAAGCCCCGACTCGCTCGACACTATTGTTGTGACTGAACTACAGCCGGTTGTTGCCAGGTATTGCATTTACTTTCCAAGCTCAGGCGGTGACACGAACGCGTCAACGGAGCCGCCATGTAAGTGAGGGCAAATTTTCAAGTTGAGCAGGATATTGATGCTTTCACGAAAAGCTGGGAACTCGGAAACTCTTATTTCCGACTTTCGATTGTTTAACTACTTTAACTACGATATAAATAAATAAATAAATAAAAATTAACATTTTAGTTGTTTGGTGCTTTAATTATTTTAAAAGTTGATGTAGTAATTTACCAAAAATCAAAAAAGAATGTGTTCATTTTTTTATCATGAAGCAAAATAACATTTCGATGATCAAAGTATTTAAGTTTCACATACAGACAATAACATATAAGTCTCTTAGACCTTCAATCACATGGTTATTTTCTTACGTGGGTGTAACGTCACAGGATCACAGACAGATAGATAGATAGATAGATAGATAGATAGATAGATAGATAGATAGATAGATAGATAGATAGATAGATAGATAGATAGATAGATAGATAGATAGATAGATAGATAGATAGATAGATAGATAGATAGATAGATAGATAGATAGATAGATAGATAGATAGATAGATAGATAGATAGATAGATAGATAGATAGATAGATAGATAGATAGATAGATAGATAGATAGATAGATAGATCATTACGGTTAGTTTTCTCAAGAGAAATAGTTTTAATGGCTTGGCTCTGGACCTTTCCAATATGGCGACGGCGTGGTGACGTTTTGTATAAGGGTTTTGTGGAAACCATGGCAACCTGCTCAGTAACGAAGCTCGCGTGCCCGCGTCTGGCTCTAGAGCGCTGGTGCAGCTCCGTTTAAATGTCCCAGAAATTATATTTTTATTTAAAATAAATTGAAAAAATCTCGGCTTTCTAAAACTGACATAAAACATGGAATAACGCTTTATTTGCATAAAGTGGTCTTATTTGCTGCTGCTCGATAGATAGAGTATTTCTTTAACCCAGAAAAAAATAATTTAATATATACGTACAAGTAGGATTTCTAGATATTTTTTAAACAATTCTGTTTGGTCTGATTGTTTTGTGTGTGTTGTTTCAATACACATAGGAAATAAACTTGTGTACAGCAAAACATGTGTAATTGCAACACTTTTCTGTGAGAAATACCTCATTTTCTGGAAAAACTTCAGGGGTGCCAACAATTTTGGCTATGACTCTATATACAGGTGCATAGAAATATACACACACACGTGCATAGAAATATACACACACGTGCATAGAAATATACACACACGTGCATAGAAATACACACACGTGCATAGAAATATACACACACATGCATAGAAATATATATACACACACACGTGCATAGAAATACACACACACACACACACACACACACACACACGTGCATAGAAATACACACACACACACGTGCATAGAAATATATACACACACGTGCATAGACATATATACACACACACGTGCATAGAAATATACACACACAAACGTGCATAGAAATATACACACACACACACGTGCATAGAAATATACACACACGTGCATAGAAATACACACACACGTGCATAGAAATATACACACACACGTGCATAGAAATATATACACACACGTGCATAGAAATATATATATATATACACACACGTGCATACAAATACACACACACACACACAGGTGCATAGAAATATACACACACACGTGCATAGAAATATACACACACATGCATAGAAATATATATACACACACACGTGCATAGAAATACACACACACACACACACACGTGCATAGAAATATACACACACGTGCATAGAAATACACACACACACACGTGCATAGAAATATATACACACACGTGCATAGAAATATACACACACACGTGCATAGAAATATACACACACAAACGTGCATAGAAATATACACACACACACACGTGCATAGAAATATACACACACGTGCATAGAAATACACACACACGTGCATAGAAATATATACACACACGTGCATAGAAATATATATATATATATACACACACGTGCATACAAATACACACACACACAGGTGCATAGAAATATACACACACACGTGCATAGAAATATACACACGTGCCTAGAAATCTACAAACACACGTGCATATATATACTGTAAATACACATACACATGGATGGAAATATATACAGGCATAGAAATGCTGAGCTTTAGTTTTGTATTAAATTCAGTACTTCCGGCTCCACTGATCATTTTACTAGTACAACAAGAACAAAAATTCTGTTTGGTCTGATTGTTATTATTTTATCATAATGTTTGATTTGAGACGAAATTGTGCTACTCGCTCTGGTCGGAACTGTTATTAGTAGCGTTAGTTTTCTGTACGGAGCGATATTGAGGCAGGATCAGTAGATCAGTCGCTAGCGAAACTTCCGGTCTAGTCTTAGCCGGCCGTGTGGAGAAGCAGTTAAGTGTGTTATGTTTGTTACAGTTCATGGTTTTAACTTTTTATTATCAGTTTTGTTTTTAATGTGTAGTGAATGTGAGTGCGAGACTGTGTGAGTGCTAAAAGGCGGATGTAGCACAGTTCACGACTCCACGCGCAGGAAACGTAGTTAACTGTAACGTTAAAAACTAAAGCTTTATGTAAATAAGGAGCTATAAATCAGTCAGTTTTTATGAACGTGTGTGTAAAGTTGCCGAATATAACTCAACTGTTGCTTTACTCAGTGTTTCAGACTCTCCAGTGTAACTACTCGGATTATAAACAGTTTGGCACCACGTCATATCCGGTAGAAACCTTGATGATAGACTAGAATAGAGATATAGACACACGTGCACAGAAATATACACACACGCACGTGCACAGAAATACACAACCCTGAATTTTTTCCAGAAAATGAAGTATTTCTGGAATGGGCATGCGGTAGCCTAGTGGTTAAGGTGTTGGGAAGGTTGTGAGTTTGAATCCCAGGTCCACTAAGCTGCCACTGCTGGGCCCCTGAGCAAGGCCATTAACCCTCATTTGCTCAGTTGTATAAAAATGAGATAATGTAAGTCGCTCTGATTAAGGGCATCTGCTAAATGCTGGAAAAGTAAAGGAAGTATTTCTCAAGAAAAGTGTTGCAGTTACACATGTTTTGCTATACACATGTTTATTTCCTTTGTGTGTATTGAAACAACACAAAAAAACAGGAAAAAGCAAATTTTACATAATTTCTCACAAAACTTTTTTTTGTGTGTTTCAATACACAAAGGAAATAAACTTGTGTACAGCAAAACATGTGTAATTGCAACACTTTTCTGTGAGAAATACTTCATTTTCTGGAAAAATGTCAGGGGTGCCAAATTTGTGTATTCTATGCACGAGTGTGTGTGTGTATTTCTATGCATGTGTGTGTATATTTCTATGCACACACACACACACATATTTCTATGCGCGCGCGCGTGTGTATGTGTGTGTGTGTTTCTATGCACGCGCGTGCATAGAAATGTGTGTGTGTGTGCATAGAAATATACACACATGCGCGCGCGCATAGAAATATACACACGCGCGCGCGTGCATAGAAATATACACACACGTGTGCATAGAAATATACACACACGTGTGCATAGAAATATACACACACGTGTGCATAGAAATATACACACACACGCGTGCATAGAAATATACACACACACACACACACGCGTGCATAGAAATACACACACACACACACGCGCGTGCATAGAAATATACACACACACGCGTGCATAGAAATATACACACACACGCGTGCATAGAAATATACACACACGCGTACACATTTCAGGGGTGCCAAAATTGTGTATTCTATGCATGAGTGTGTGTGTGTATTTCTATGCACGTGTGTGTGTATTTCTATGCACGCACACACATGCATAGAAATACACACACGTGCATAGAAATATACACACACACACACACATGCATAGAAATATACACACACACACACACACGTGCATAGAAATATATACACACACATGCATAGAAATACACACGTGCACAGAAATATACACACACGTGCATAGAAATATACACACACACACACACGTGCATATATATATATATAAATACACATACACATGGATGGAAATATATACAGGCATAGAAATGCTGAGCTTTAGTTTTGTATTAAATTCAGTAATTCCAGCTCCACTGATCATTTTACTAGTACAAGACGAATAAAAATTACTATACGTCTTTTCTATAGTTAAAGTACAGAGTGATTCAAGACATAATCTCTTTTATACTTTTATTAATGCGCTTAAATAATCAACATCCCAAAAACCAAAAGAATCGTGTTAATCCTCACCTTGTTATAAAGACTGAGGAAATTTCCAGCTTCTTTAGGCTGCAGTGTGGACAGAAGGAACAAATAAATATTCAGTATAATAAATAAAAATCTGTGCATGATTTATCACCACTTCTTATCTTAATACTAATAATATTCTACCGCTTATCCGAACTACCTCGGGTCACACCTCGGGGAGCCTGTGCCTATCTCAGGCGTCATTGGGCATCAAGGCAGTGCCAACCCATCACAGGGCATAATACTAATAATATTCTATTATAATAATATTCTTTTGTAATATTCAGATAAAACAATTTAACTCAAAGAATAAGGGGAAAAAATGTGAATTTAATCCTGAATAAAACCCTCTTGAAGTGGATTTAACTATAAAATTGTAACTAAAATCTAACTTATAAAAAACTACATTTTATATATATATTTGTATATTTTAGAAAGAAAACACAAATATAGTTTTACAAAATAGTTATTTAGCAAAAACAAAAAAAAGAAAAAAGCTCCCAAAAATGACAAATGAAAAATAACAAACAAATAACAGAAAATAAATCAGAAAACAAAAAGTGATTTCAGTACAAAAGTGAAAGAAATCTCTGAATTTAACCTAAAAAATATTAAAAAAAAAAGAAAAGAAAAGAAAATTTTTGAAATCTTTTCAGATGAACAAACTACATTTACCTGTTTGTTCAGAATTAACTCTCATTCTCTCTCTCTCTCTCTCTCTCTCTCTCTCTCTCTCTCTCTCTCTTTCTCTCACATGCTCTCTCTCTCTCTCTCATGCTCTCTCTCTCTCTCTCTCTCTCTCTCTCTCTCTCTCTCTCTCTCTCTCTCTCTCTCTCTCTCTCTCTCTCTCTCTCTCTCTCTCTCTCTCTCTCATGCTCTCTCTCTCATGCTCTCTCTCTCTCGCTCTCTCATGCCATCTCTCTCTCTCTCTCTCTCTCTCTCTCTCTCTCTCTCTCTCTCTCTCTCTCTCTCTCTCTCTCTCTCGCTCTCTCTCTTGTCCCCCCTCTTTCTCTCTCTCTCTCTCTCTCTCTCTCTCTCTCTCTCTCTCTCTCTCTCTCTCTCTCATGCCATCTCTATCTCTCTCTCTCTCATGCCCTCTCTCTCTCATGTCTCCCTCTCTCTCTCTCTCTCTCTCTCATGCTCTCTCTCTCTCTCTCTCATGCCCTCTCTCATGTCCCCCCCCCCCTCTCTCTCTCTCTCTCTCATGCCATCTCTATCTCTCTCTCTCTCTCTCATGTCCTCCCCCCCTCTCTCTCATGTCCTCCCCTCTCTCTCGCTCTCTCTCTCTCTCTCTCTCTCTCTCTCTCTCATGCTCTCTCTCTCTCATCTCACACACATACACACACCATGTGACCTCATGTTCGCCTGATATTAGAGCCTAAAAGTTTGTATAGTTTTCTCAGCTCTCCTCCTGGTCTTTCTCTCTCTGTAGCCGTGCACCAGATCACCTTCGCTCACATCCACAATGCCGAAGAAGAAGACAGGAGCTCGCAAGAAGGCTGAAAACCGCAAGGAGCGAGAGAAACAGAACAGAGCTAACAGAGAGCAGGTCGATGTCGCGAAACATCCGTGCAACTCGTCCATGGTACGTCCGTGACTCACTGGATTGTAATGTTTACATCTCTCACGTAATACTATTCCAGTGCGATCAATTGTGTGACATGATTTTCTCTGTCGTTTGTCAGGACTGCGATAAGTGTCTGAGGTGAGCTGCTGGAGAAGCTTTTCTTTCTTTCTTATCATAATCACGTTTCTTTTGTCAGCACTGTTGTAACGTGTTGCTTTGTGTTTATCTTGTTTGTCGTTTCCTTGTTAGACGACAGAAGAACAGAGCGTTTTGTTACTTCTGTGCGTCGGTGCAGAAGCTCCCCATGTGCGCTCAGTGCGGTACGTTAGCATTACGCTGTCTTTACCTTCTCTGTTAGGGATGTTACACAGCTGTGTGCACATCTGCTTCTGTTCTGTCTGCATTCGCATGAAGTAACATACGATCCACTCCTAACATACGATCCGATCAGTCTGAAAGAAATCTGAATATTAGAACAGGTTATTTCAAATATAGGATTATTTGTTTATTTTTATTTTCATGTAAATCTCTATTTATTTATTTATTTATTTATTTATTTATTTATTTATTTATTTATTTATTTTTGTGGTTAAATCCCTTTTCTGAATTTTTTTTTTGTCTTAGTTTTGTGTGTGTGTGTGTTAAATGAAGGGTCCAAAGATTTTTGTAGCTTTTTGACACGTTAAAAAAAAGTTCAGATTTTTTTTCCCTGTAAAATGGCTGCTGGTGGTGTTTGTAATCAAATTCACCTTTCTGAATTTGTTTTATTGTTTTTAAAATTGTGCCCCCTTTTTTTTAGTTTGTCTGTAGCTAAATACAATTTTATTGAATATTTTGTGGGTTTTGAAAATAATTAAATGCTAGTTTTCCCATCATTAACCCTTTGTGCTTCCAGATTATTATTTTTCCTTTTATATCTTTATTATTCCTTTATTTATATATATATATATATATGTGTGTGTGTGTGTGTGTGTATGTGTATATATATATATATATATATATATATGTGTGTATGTGTGTGTGTATATATATATATATATATATATATATATATATATATATATATATATATATATATATATATATATATATATATATATATATATATATATACATAAAGCTATAACTCAGTCAGTTTTTATGAACATGTGTGTAAAGTTTCTGAATATAACTCAGTACTGCTGTACTCAGTGTTTTAGACTCTTTAGTGTAACTACTCGGATTATAAACAGTTTGGCACCACGTCATATCCGGTAGAAACCTTGACGTTAGACTAGAGTAGAGACACACACGTGCATAGAGATATATGTATATACACACACACGCATAGAGATATATACACACACATGTGCATAGAGATATATACACACACGTGCATAGAGCTATATACACACACACGTGCATAGAGATATATACACACACACGTGCATAGAGCTATATACACACACACGTGCATAGAGATATATACACACACACGTGCATAGAGCTATATATACACACACGTGCATAGAGCTATATATACACACGTGCATAGAGCTATATATACACACACGTGCATAGAGCTATATATACACACACGTGCATAGAGCTATATATACACACACGTGCATAGAGCTATATATACACACACGTGCATAGAGCTATATACACACACACACACGTGCATAGAGATATATATATATATACACACACGTGCATAGAGATATATATATATACACACACGTGCATAGAGATATATATACACACACGTGCATAGAGATATATATATATACACACGTGCATAGAGATATATATATACACACGTGCATAGAGATATATACACTCACGTGCATAGAGATATATATATATACACACACACGTGCATAGAGATATATATACACACACGTGCATAGAGATATATACACACACGTGCATAGAGATATATACACACACACGTGCATAGAGCTATATACACACACAGCTCCTTTATATAAATATATATATTTATTTATTTAGAATCTTATGTGATAGTTCCTTATTTATTTTGTAAAAAAATAACCTGAGGTTAAATCTGCTTTTCCTCCAGATTTCTGCTTCAGTCACTTTAAATTTAACTTTTCTGCGTTTTAATTCTAACATCCTGTTTCTGGAAACTTTGTGGTTAATTCCCTCCCAGTTATTTTTTGTTTAAGTTTCTGCTCACTTTACATTATTCTTTATCCTCTTTCTGAAGGCCATTGTGTCTTAAACATAAACTTCAGAGTTTTCAAACGACAAGGGGTTTAAAAACGAAAGTGTCGATTAACGACGTGCATTGTTACAAAGTGCTGTACAAATAAGACAGAAGTGAATAAACAGGATGAGAAATTTCCCCCTGAACTATGTTCAATCTTGTTTTGGGGATTAGTCAGAGTTATGAGACTAGACAGAGGATGAGTTCCAGGTAACGTATGAGAAAACGTACACTTCTCAGCTCTACTCTACATGTCCTGAGATTTTATGTGATTATTCTTACCTTTGTTGTATTTAAAGGTAAAACCAAGTGCATGAAGTCCTCAGACTGCGTGGTCAAACACCCCGGTGTACACAGCACAGGCATGGGCATGGTGGTAAGCAACACAGCACCATTACAGCAATATTGAGGGTGAAGGGCCTTGCTCAGGGGCCCAGTGGTGACTGCTTAGTGGCCCTAGGATTAGAACTTACAACCTTATCAGTAGTCCAACACCTTAACCACTACGCTATCACTAAGCGCGTGCGCGCACACACACACACACACACAATAAAAAAGACACAAAAAAAAGAGACACTCACACAAACGACACACACACAAACCACATAAACAACACACACAAGACACACTCACACAAGACACACACACAAACGGCACACATACAAACAACACACACAAAAGACACACACACAAAAGATACACAAATGACAAAGACAAGTGACACACAAACCACATAAACACACACACAAACGGCACACATACAAACAACACACACAAAAGATACACAAACGTCAAAGACAAGTGACACACAAACAACACACACACATCCCCAGGGGTGTGACGTGAACCTGTCTACACAATCATTTTTTTTTAATACATGATTTAATTTGAGTTTGATTGTCCAGAGAATACAGAGAAGAAAAATACTTCAGAATGGACAAAAAGAGAGGAACATGACACACAGTACATGATATGATGTACCACAATACACCCATCGCTAGCTGTAGCATCGCTAACAGGCCGACATATAGATTCAAAACCAGTTTTTAAGCATACGAACTTTGCTTCATACGAACATTTTTTAATTCTAGGTTAATTAGAAGTCAGAGTAAGAATGCTGGGTAAAGTAAAACAATCACCGGTGTCAGTAAATATTTACATGGAACTCCTGATGACCTGAAAAGTCCCGGCCACTCTGTCGTTCTGCCCTGTCGTAGGACGGCTATCAAGTGTGGAGAGGATGAAAACTAGCACGTGTTTCCTGCAAGAAGTGAGAAGCCGAAACAAACTCGGAGCAAGCAGGCGATCTGCCCTCTTCCAAATACATTCTGCACAGATGTCCATGGTGTTATGATTGACAGACAGACACAGAGAGGGTGAAAGAGAGACAGAGAGAGAGAGAGAAAGAGAGAGAGATATCCATCCCACCCAGAGAGCACAGGCCAGTGTTTAATTTTTTTAGACTCCTGGAAGCTTTTCCCTTGATCAACTAGGAAGCTATAGAACCCTAACACACTGTTTAGTGGGTTTATCCCTTTAAACATACAGTACACTTATTATACAGGATGTCTGTATACTCCAACACACGTCATCCTGTCCTAAACACCGTTAAGCGTTTACGTTAAATATGTTTTTGTGTGAAAGATTATGATACCGGTGCGGTGTCATCCTTTTTGTGACCACTAGGGGGCGATATGTGACTTCTGCGAGGCTTGGGTGTGCCACGGAAAGAAGTGTCTGAGCACGCACGCCTGTTCCTGTCCACTGACTGATGCAGACTGTATCGAATGTGACCGCAGCGTGTGGGAGCACGGTATGAATCTCAACACTGAATCTCAATCACCGAAGAAGCAAAAAAAAAGTTCAAATAGTCTCCTCTAAAACCCAAAAAACAAACAAGAAATAACAAAATCTCCTACATTACAGGAGGTCGCATCTTCCGCTGCTCTTTCTGTAACAACTGCCTGTGCGAGGACGATCAGTTTGAGCATCAGGCCAGCTGCCAGGTCCTGGAAGCTGAGACTTTTAAATGTGAGTCTGTAAACATGGCTTTCACACTTTCACTCAGTTCACACGCGTGAGTTGTTTTTTCTTTTTTTAAACACTGTCCTGTTTTTGTGATTTTAGGCGTTTCCTGTAACCGACTCGGCCAGCACTCATGCCTCCGATGTAAGGTGAGGCGAATAATCCGTCCTTTCTTGTGCAATGTTTGTGCAGTGTAGACCACTAATCAAAACTCTGTCTATAAACACTGATAAACAATGACTCTTGCTATTTTATTGGTTCAGGAATCTGCTTACATATTTCTGACCCAAGCTTAGCCAAAGTTACTCGGTTGTTCTCCTCGTTATTAAAGACTTGAACCATATTTCCTGTCACTCAGTCATGCCTTTATGTAACCTGTTATTTAAACTACTACTACTTTATAGGTAACATTAATCCATGACACGTTTAAAGACGATTCGCTTGTCACGCCATACCAAAGCGAACTACTTCTCGGTTCTTCGTGAAGTGACACAAACTCAACACACGGAAAGCAGAAACAAAAAACACATAAAGAAATCTAGAATCAGTTTTGAAATCACAACCACATGTGCCAAAGCTTTGTACAAAACAAAGTATGAAAGTAAACGTCAGTTTCCATGACGACATGACCTCGTATAACTCTACGCTATTGAGTCCTGATGTGTTTTATTTATTTACTTTTATTTAGGTGGTCTCATTAATGCAGGGATGATGAGTGTGTTTGTCAAATGGTCTTTGATGTCATGGGAATAAAATAAGCCCCGCCTCCTGCACCCATATTTCTAGAATACTAGAAATATACATATTTCATTCAAACTCGACGTGTTTAGAAACGAGACGAAAACATAAACGAGATTTAAAAATCCCCCGTCAAAAATTTCATGTACACAACCTCTAGAAGGACACGAACCAGACCTGGTTTTCTGTGACCTCTCGTCCGTGAGAGATTGAGGAGCGTGTGTGTTAGATAAATGTGCTCCACGCTGGGTTTTGAGGGTGTGGGAATGAAATACGCCTCCCTTTATGCATGTGTAAACTTCTCAGTGCAGCACTCGTGTCCAACATCTCCTACAACACCCCCCCCCCCTTTCTTTTTTTTGTTCAAATATTTAGATTCAGATTTCTAGCATTTGGCAGATACCCTAATCCAGATGGACTTTCATATTGAATGAGCAGTTGAGGGTTAAGGGCTTTGCTCAAGGACCACGTAGTGTCAGCTTGGTGTCACACATTAACCACTAAGCTAACACATCCCCATATGTCAGTTTAGTGTAGTTGCCTTCTGGTGGTCCAGCGGCAGGATCCTGAGCTCTCATAGACGTGACCCGGGTTCGGTTCCTGGGCAGTTAGCAACCCCAGCCACTGAAGAGTTAACTCTCATTGTCGGTCCCAAGCCTGGATTAAATGCGAAGGTTGTGTGAGGACGGGCATTTAAACTAACACGTAGACCGCAATGTGCAAGGTGGCGACCATGAACACGGAGCGAAGACCACCATGTCAGTCGGTTTAGATTCTATGTAGTTCCTCTTTCAAAAGCATCTCAGTTCCTTAGGGAAAACACTGACAACGTCTCATTGCAGTTTCAGTCCTCCTGTAAGTGCTATTTTGGCTTGTGGTTTGTGTGCAGAGTTATTGATATTGTGATATTAAATATTAAAAAGGATTCCAGTAATGTACCGTGGTTTGGTTTCCGAACAGGCCTGCTTCTGTGACGAGCACGCTCGAAGCAAAGTGTTCAAGCAGGAGAAAGGCAAGGCGCCTCCGTGTCCTAAGTGCGGCCACCAAACGCAGGAGACTAAAGATCTCAGCATGTCCAGTGAGTGTGAAAAATATCCTCAAACATTCACACACACTTACACTCCATCATACAAACACACACACCACCACATACCGAAGGGACTCGGCTAGTTAACGACTTACAAGACGACGAGTGCGACACAAGATTGTCATGGACAGAAGTGAAGCTTTATAGCTAACATGAAGTAAGGACTAAATCCCAATGCATGAGGTGCCATTGTGGGTAATGCAGGAATCTGACATGGCAATGATAGAAATTTAAACCTCTGCACAAAATTTCATTCTAAATTCTCATAAACTTTCAGAGTGGATTCATAGCTCATTTAAAAAAAAATCAAAAATCTAGGCCCGTATTCATGAACAATCTTAGGGGCTTTTTACACCTGGTCACTTCATGTGTTTTCTGTGATCAGATAGCTATCCGATGGTAAAAAGACCAGGTCTAAATGCCCTCCGAAACGTTTGAGACGGATATAAATCCGATGGTTCAAACCACTTCAGGAGGTGGTCTGGGACGCATTTCAGATGAAACTGGACAGGTGTAAATGAATGTGGTTGTTCAAGCCACATACGTCAGCGCTATACTCCTCCCAAACAGAAGTACGTCACTCACAAGTGATCTTTCACCCAGGCGTCTCGTTGGGTCTGAAAATGCACGAAATGCAGCAAACAGTAAATGCTGTTTTTTGTAGCATAACCGTCATAAGTTTTTTCGTCTTCTTTTTGATTGCGTTCTGAAAACCGCATACACCAAAGTGTGTTCCATTTCAATTACCCCGGAAATGAGGTAAAATATATTTGCATTTTGGGCGGGAGTAGAAAGATCGGATCGATATCTGATTCGCCAAGACGCATTTATGTGGCCTAATGTAAACGGAACAGTTTTAACAAATCAGATAGCTATCGGATCAGAGAAAACACATGAAGTGACCAGGTGTAAAAAGGCCCTTAGTGTAATGAGATTCTCCTAGTGATTAACTTTTAAGATTTTAGAATTTCTTCATTCATAAGCATTTTAACCCTTAAAAGAGCTCTTGAGTTAATAATTAATAATGAGTAGCGAGGAGAATTTTAAGAGGCTTAACGGTTTCTTTACCAGAGGAGAAAATGGCTGAAATATTTAATAGTTAGTGACATTGAGTTAATAAGATGATAAGAGTAGATCGTGTAGAGATTATTTTTGTGACCAATCATATTAGAGATAACATCTCCGACAGCACAGAAATGACGTGTGTGTGTGTGTGTATGTACATATGTGTATGTGTGTGTGTGTGTGTGTGTGTGTGTGTGTGTGTGTGTGTGTGTATATATATATATAATTATATAATTTGTCTCTGCCATTTCTGTGTCGGAGATGTTTACATTACATTTATTACATTTATAACGTACAGATGTTAGAGCATCTTTAATATGATCGGTCACAAACAATATAGTCTCAAATATCTTAACATAGAGACAAAGTGAAGGTTTATAATAGACCAGATTTCAAAAGCAACCCTATTATTGTTATTATTATTATTCTTTTAATTTTTATTGGACAACCAATTAGTCTTCAAAAGAACGTGTCATACCTAGTAACAGGGTTAAGCCCCGCCTCCTCTCTAAGATAAAAGTTGTTGTATTTTCCTTGCTCAGAGTTTCTCTGATAAAATTCCTAGCTAGAATTTCTGAAGCTAAATATAGTGTTCCTTCTCAATCCTAAAGGCAACAGTGTTCACTGCAAGACTTCCTGTCCATCTTGAATCCAGAAGTAGCGATGTTGTTAAAACTGATTCTCTTTATTTGCTCCTATTTTCAGCTCGCAATCATAAGTTTGGCCGACAGAGCGGCGCAGACGACGACGGCTACTACTACGGAGCGTCAGGATACGATTCCTACTGGAAAAGCGTCGCCTCCGGAGGCGCCGCTGACCAGGAAGACGACGAGGAGGACGATTACGAGGAAGAGGAGGAGGAGGATGATGATGAGGAGGAGGAGGAGGGAGATGACGAAGAAGACGAGGATGAAGCTGAAGCAGTGGATAAACTTAACAACCTGACTCTGTAAACAAATGCAAATGAGATTAAATCAGAGGAAACGGATTCACGGCTGTTCAGATGTTTATGATACAGTCATATTATTAAAGGTCATCTTTAAAATTTGAGTGGTCCTCATGAGAATAATGTTTTATTGCTCTCCGCCTGCACCCCATTTTTTGGCCGCTTTGATATTTAAAGCTGCTTTAACCGTCAGCATGTTACATGTGACTACAAGACGAGGGCAGAATTTCGTCCAGTTATATAAAAAAATTAATAATAATAATAAGTTTTGTTGATGCTGCTTTTTAAAGTCTCTGATAAAATCTATTCTTGTTAGCCGAGTGAATATTATTAAGATTATAATTAAGATCAGTATGGCTGGGATACTTTTGTACAATTGTGAGTGCAATATCAAAAGTAATATTCAGTAACTAATACAATACAATTCATATACAGCCAAATCATTTTTCTTTTTGTTCCATGAATCTATAAATAAGGGGGGAGACACGGTGGTTTAGTGGTTAGCACGTTCGCCTCACACCTCCAGGGTTGGGGGTTCGATTCCCACCTCAGCCTTGTGTGTGTGGAGTTTGCATGTTCTCCCCGTGCCTCTTTGGTTTCCTCCGGGTACTCCGGTTTCCTCCCCCGGTCCAAAGACATGCATGGTAGGTTGATTGGCATCTCTGGAAAATTGTCCGTAGTGTGTGAGTGCGTGAGTGAATGAGAGTGTGTGTGTGTGTGTGTGCCCTGCGATGGGTTGGCACTCCGTCCAGGGTGTATCCTGCCTTGATGCCCGATGACGCCTGAGATAGGCACAGGCTCCCCGTGACCCGAGGTAGTTCGGATAAGCGGTAGAAAATGGATGAATGAATGAAAGTCCACAAGTGCTCTTATATGTTCTTAAATGGTTTAAAAACACTTTTTTGCTTTTTTCCAAGGTTGCCAGATCATGCCTTAATCCACTGATCTGGTAAAGAGATAATTCTGCATTTCAAGTTGGAGGAGTTGCTTTGGTAGTATGTCACCTTCTCATTAATAAAGATGCAATACACAATCGACACTACACAATCTCTCAAAATGTTGCTTATAGTTTAATTGCTGAGAATTAGTTTAGGTGTGTGTAGGGTACTCTTAAAATCCATCCATCCATCCATCCATCTATCTATCCATCCATCCATCCATCCATCCAACCACTGAGTGTGAGAGCAGTAGATTTATATATAACATTTTTGGCCAAATTTGGTTCTTTTTTGCTTTGAATATTAAACCCATTTAGTTTAAAATCTACAGGACATAGAAGGGCATGTATTACTTTGACCAGCTCATCATGCAGTCGCTGACCTTATCAAAACTGTTATATCTCTGTAGCTTAGCAGGAAACAGGAAAGCACAAAGATCTTTCCCGGGAGGGTTTTCCCTGTGTCTGAGAACATATTTTCAGCCCTACCTCCACTGACACTGGGGAAGACTCCAATAAATGCTAAGAAAAATGTGCAAACTGCAAGAAACAGGAAACATGGACATACCGTCTTTGAGCATTTTAATCTCTGGGAAATTGTTTCTAGCTTGACCTCCAGTGAAACTTGGGAAGATGCCTATAAATGCTAAATAATCATCAGCTTCACAGAAAACTACATCGTATCAGTGATTACAGACAGTTTTCAATCTTCACCTTCCATCCAATCAGATTAGAGAATCCATCAATGCTGCGTTATACCCTTTTTTTTTTTTTTTACTACTACTACTCTTAATCTTTAATCCTTTTATCATTTACAGTCACTTTTTATTTTTCAGATCCCTTTTTTATTGATAGCATTCCGTTGATTCAGCCGTTCCCCGTATTACTCATCCAACATTTCTCAATCTCCTCATTGCTCAATTGGCTAAATCAGTTTTCGTAATTAGTCATGGTTTTACTTATCAGACGACTCAACAGCATGTGGTGTTTTGGGGATTTCATACATGTAATGGCAGGAGAGACATAATAATTAACGCTAAATAGACCAGGTGTTTTACCAGGTTTACTCATCATGACCGATGATTCATTAAGATGATCATTGGCGTTCAGCCAGAACAACCTGTAAGGTGAACGGTAGGGACAAAAAACAAGAATAGGTGAAACACAGCAATCCATGTGTATGCTCTTGTTCTGTTTTGTAAAGTGTTATAATAAAGTGCAGAATTCTATAATAAAACTCATAAAAAAAGGCATAGGTTTGGAGATTCCAGCTACTGTATATGCATCTATATGCATTAATGCTATATGCCCTAATGTATATATATATATACATGCATTACAAGCTATATGCATTAATGTATCCAATGTTAGAGATTTAAGCACTTATGTACGTCGCTCTGGATAAGGGTGTCTGCCAAATGCTGTAAATGTAAATATGCAGGGGATTTAACCTAAATGCAGTGGTCAATATTGAAACCAGACTTTCAGCAGTGAAGGACACAACATTGGCCCTTCTTATTAGGGTTATAAGGTCCATTGATGCTGCTGCATCGTTCTACTGTAGTTTGTTTTGTGTTCGATCGGATTATGTAACGTATTATGTAATTAACTGATAAAGGTGTGGTCCTTTCGCAGGTGCAAGAAGACAGGAAGGTGCTTTAGGATGTTTTGTTTGAAACGTGCATCGTATTCATGTATACATTTACATTTACGCCATTTTTCAGACGTCATTATCCAGTGCAGTGTTACTCATTGCGCGGCTCGTGAGCCTCCTGCGGCTTGCCAAGCTTTAATATGCGGCTCGCATGGCAGTAAATAATACGTTGATCATGTGGTTAAAATTGATTTTTCATTTAAATAACATTAAAAACAATCAGAGAAGCATAGAAAAACGAATGTGCTCTATTACAAATAATAATATATACATTTATATATTATTTGACTCGTCACTGACTCGCTGCGTTCTGCACAATAGCCAGTTTTTGGCGGCCTGCCAGAAGCTAGTTTGTGTTTCATGCTAGTTAACGACTTGTGTTTACTGTACACACGGACTAAAAATGGATCGATTTCTTATCAAACAATCCCGCGCACAAAATGAACAGCAACAAAGCAATGTGACAGTGACAAAAGAGGTAACTGATGGGGAGCAACTCGGGTAATTATTGTATTGCAATATCGTACTGTATTTAATCGTATTAATATTAATATCGTGTTGTATTTAAGCAGATAAGCTATTTAAGACTTAATAACTTGGCATACTTTGCGGTGAAAGTGGCTCTCCTATTGACTTTGTCCTATCAGTGTGGCTCACATGAAAAAATAGTGAAGACCACTGATCCAGAGTGACGTACAAAAGAGCATTGAAGTCTCAACATTAACATTGTTTCACTAGGATACAGACTTAGGATACCATCAACCTTAAGCTCTGTTCAGGGTTTATATATATATATATATATATATATACACACATACAAACAGGGAAAATAAGCGCTAGTTTAAGTGTTTCAGGAAGAGTTAGATCTTTGCACATCGTTTGAATATTTACATTTACATTTACGTCTTTTGGCAGACGCCCTTATCCGGAGCGATGTACAAAAGTGCTTAAGTCTGTCACAGAATGCATGAGCTCTGGTTTACTAGCTACAGACTTAAGATACCATGAGTCTAAAATATTGTTCAAACATTATTATTTTTTCATGTTTCATGAATAAGTAGGTCTTCAACCGTTTTTTGAAGATAGCCAGTGACTCGGCTGTTCAGGCCTCTACGGGAAGTTCATTCCATCACCTCGGTGCCAGAACAGAAAAGAGTCTTGTTGTATACTTACATCTTAACGTGAGAGATGGTGGGACCAGTCGAGCAGTGCTGGTAGATCTGAGGGTGTGAGGTGCAGTCTGAGGAGTGATGAGGGCTTTGAGGTAAAAGGGAGATGGTCCATTTTTGCATCAGTGTTTTGAATCTGATGTGTGCAGCTACTGGAAGCCAGTGGAAGGATCGCAGCATCGGGGTGGTATGGGAGACCTTAGGAAGGTTGAAAATAAGTTGTGCAGCTGCATTTTGTATCATTTGCAGAAGACGAATTTTGTTCATAGGAAAGATAGCTAGTGACTCAGCTGTTCAGACATCTAGGGGAAGTTCATTCTGCCACCTCGGTGACAGAACAAAAAAGAGTCTTGTTGTATACTTACATCTTACCCTGAGAGATGGTGGGACCAGTTGAGCAGTGCTGGTAGATCTGAGCGAGCGAGCTGCAGTGTTAGAAGTGATAAGAGCTTCGAGGTAAGATGGAGATGGTCCATTTTTGGCTTTTTAAAGCATCACTGTTTTGAATCTGAAGCGTGAGGATTAGAGGGAAAGGACAGTTCATTGTCCATTTTCTGAATATCTATAAATCACCAGACGCTGATCAAATTTATTTTGTATGCACTTATAAACAATTAAAAATATTTAACCAAAATGTACAAGATAGGACAAAAACTACTTTTAACTTGACTCTTGTCTTTACAACAATTGCCAATTTCCTCTTTGGCAACTTTCATCTGTGATTTCACACTGTGATTATATGGAAGTAGATATTTTGTTTAATCTACTTTTCAAGTCAGAAATTTGGTGTATAAACTGAATTAACAAATCCCTAGTATTTATGGAACAGCTATTAATTCTTAACAAGACATCTTCCCAAACCTTCTGACACACTGACATTCATCTTGTTGGATTAGACTTCTTGTTGGCTGATGTTCTGAGTTGGCTGATGTTCACATATTGCAACAGCACAAACAATAAAACATACTGATTGCCTGGTTTCGGTCTTAGAACCTGTGAGACACATTCTTTTACATCATTTCTAATTTGCATATAACAATAAAAATAGTTCCAAAACAATCCCCAAGTCAAGAAAAAAGTACAATCTTCCCAAGTCCCATTTTTATAGTGAGACCTTCTATTCAACATTTACTGAGACTTTTAGTCATTTATAAATAATTTTTATCTGATTCAAAATCAAACGTAAGTATAAATATTTACTGTATATATATATATATTTCAAGGTTAGTTATAGCTTACTGCCAACAAACGCTTCATAAACCTCACTCAGAATACAAAGTTAATCAAACAGCAATCAAGAAATCAGTATTCCTACAGAAACCAGACAGAAATGAATCAAACAATATAACAGGCTACAAAGATGCAAACTACCCTGCTTTGACTGCAAAAACTTGGTAATCATACTTGATTCTTTTCATTAAACAAGTCCACAAGTGGGGGGCACGGTGGCTTAGTGGTTAGCACGTTCGCCTCACACCTCCAGGGTTGGGGGTTCAATTCCCGCCTCCACCTTGTGTGTGTGGAGTTTGCATGTTCTCCCCGTGCCTCGGGGGTTTCCTCCGGGTACTCCGGTTTCCTCCCCCGGTCCAAAGACATGCATGGTAGGTTGATTGGCATCTCTGCAAAATTGTCCGCAGTGTGTGAGTGAATGAGAGTGTGTGTGTGTGCCCTGCGATGGGTTGGCACTCCGTCCAGGGTGTATCCTGCCTTGATGCCCGATGACGCCTGAGATAGGCACAGGCTCCCCGTGACCCGAGGTAGTTCGGATAAGCGGTAGAGAATGAATGAAAGTCCACAAGTGCTCTTAAATGTTTGAAAAACACTTTTTGCTTTTTTCCAAGGTTGCCAGATCATGCCTTAATCGACTGATCTTGAACGCTAGATTTGTTCGGCTTTATTCATTATATTAGCCATTCCTGCAGACTGAGATGTATGTGTTCAAAAGTGACAGTCATTTAACTCATTACGATGCACAAAGTATTCACAAATGGATAGGACGCTCTTGTATGAGCAAATTGCCAGTGATCACATGCATGTTAAAAATTGTGTTATGACTGAGTGGTTTGTTCTCCAAAGCTCAACTTGAACAACGGACTACCACTTCTGGAATGGCTAGTGACATTTATCGGTCACCCTTTTCCACCCCTTACATCTTACAGTAAGTCTTTTAACCACTGAGTATCAAAATTACATAATGAGCATAAACTCATACCCATGAACAGCTACATGTACTCAATATGGTATAAAAGTCGTAGGCACCTTTATCGATGAGAAAAGAAACAAAAAACAAACCAGGTCATGGTTCTCAGACCTGAAAAATTCTTGCACCGTGGAAGGGTCCTTAACATTATAAGTAGTGGTTTGACAGGTTTCTCACTCTCACTCACAATAGTTTAAAATTCCACAGCATATGAGGTGAAAAAATCTTTCCACTGTCAACAAATGTGATGATAATGGTGTTGTTTTTGTGATAGGGCTTACCGGTCAATACCTGAATTACCTATTTTATACTTATTTTCCAAACCATTTTCTAACTCAAATACATACTGTACCTTAAATACCTAGACCTGAGTGATTCACTATATGGCCAAATGTACAGTATGTGGATTGACTGTATTTGCCTGCATTTGCATTAACTTTTCTCATGACTCACATTAACCTTTCCAGACCCTCTCTCATGACATCAGTGCCTGGAAATTTAGGAGTTACCGGAAATTCCAAAAGCCATGTTCCAAAAACTAGCAGAAAGCATTTCCAAAATACTGGAGGTTGTTATAGGGAAACTGCATTTGTTTCCTGTCTTTTGGTACCTATCTTGTAGTTTATCGCACTGTCTTTTGTATTTTGTCAAGGTTACAGGCTTAGGCCCTTAGTTCTATGTTGTCTTATGTAGCTTTGTGTCTTTATGTAGCACCAGTGTCTTGAATTAACAATGTTTCATTTCACTGTGTACTTACTGTGTACTCTTCTTATATGGTTAAAGTGAGACAAAAAGCCTTTTCTCTTGACTTGACTTCACTTGATTCTGCAGTCTGTAATCGACATAGGAAATCCAACTTAAGTGAAGTGATTAATGTATATTTATGTATAAATATTTATGCGTAAAATTAAAAAAATGCGACCCGAAAAAAAAAGCAACCCAACCCCTATAACTGTGGCTTTGCAGACCTCCAGCCCATATTTACATTTACATTTATAGCATTTGGCAGACGCCTTTATCCAGAGTGACGTACGAAAGTGCTTAAGGCTCTATCATTGGATACATTAACTCTGGTTCACTAGGTCACATACTTAAGATACCATGAGTCTAAAACATTGTTCCTTTTTTTTTTTTTAACCATCAACCATATCAGACACATCAGTGATCATTTTGCGTTATGTGGTCTGTTGAAGGAAGTCGCTCAGTTGTCCTAACACGCATAGTCCAGCTAGTTGGAACAAACCATTAATTAAAGTATAATCAGCAGCGATAACACAGCAAACAGAGCAGTACATTTTAGACCATGCACCAAACCCAAGGCTAAGCCAAACCTGTGGAATACTGCCTTGTTTAAACATCCAAAAATAAATATAGATGGCTTAGGATAAAAAAATATGTATCTGCAAAGTCAGTAAGTCGATATACACTAATAATGTTAGAAAATATTTGAACCTATTGATGAAGGATTATAAAGTGGTGCATTAAAATATGGCCAAATGTTCTAGTCGAATCTGGAGTTAATCATTTGGCATGAAGACAGGTGAACATAATAATGATAAGTAAAATAAACACAGCTGTCATGTGTCCAAAAAAAAAAGAAAAAAAAAAAGCCGGCAAACCGGCCCTAATGTTTTCTCCACCCATTGACACTAGTAACCACGTTTCCTCTTGATAGTTCAGCTCAATGGAAAGCCACTTATGTAACTGCTGTGCGAAGTGAAAGCTATGATACGGCTTTGGGGAGGGTTGCAGTGCTACGTGTAGTTGTTGTAGAGTGTGTAACACAGGTTGGGTTTTACGCAGCTGTGCTCACACTGGGAATGTGATGCATGTACCCGACAGTGCGCACGTATGGACGGCGTGAGAAGGACGTGGGAGCGGTATGATCTGTCGCTCGGATCGGATCTCGGACTTTGACATGATGAGAAAATGTGAAGAAGAATTGCATGGCCCTGGTAGACATCGCGCTGATGAGCCTCCTTCTCATCCTGTTCCTCATTTTGGTCTCGGGATTTGGGAGTAAACCCAGAAAGCATAAATCAAAGGTAGGCGCAAAGAACAACAGCTGAACTCATCCGGGTTTCTCCTGTGCGCGCACTTGTACACTGCTCCAAAAAGAACTATGTTCGCCAGGATATAAATATATATTATATTATATTATATTATATTATATTATATTATATTATATTATATTATATTATATTATATTATATTATATTATATTATATTATATGCATTATTATAATAATACTTATTATATAGTAAAGGCATACATAATCTCTCTCTCTCTCACACACACACACACACACACACATACAGTACGCACGCACACACACACACGTGTATATATATCGTCATACATGACAGTTAAACGTTTTAACATCATGCAATGGAAATGACTTTAAATTTTATATGTTGTCTACCACCAAAATAAATTTGACCCCAAAATCTTGCATGCAATACCAATAATTGTTCTGAGCATTCACATCAGTTAAGCTTTGTAAAGTGGTCGTGGATTTCGCCATGTGAAGGTCAATTTTTAAATATGCAATCCAAATTTCTTCCATTATTATGATGATTTTGTATTGGTGCCAAATGCGTAAAATGCCATAGCGAGCAAATAGACAGAAATTGGAGGACAAAAGTGACGCATGTTTTTAATCAGAAACACTTTCAGTTTCGGATCTCGTGTGTTGATGACATGTAGGAGTGGCTTGCAGGAAAAAGTGCAACCAAATAGAATGTTTTGGTTGTGCGTACTAAAGTTGCTTTCGGTATGGCAAGCTGAACTTTATGACTTGGAGAATTACAAACAGTTCGGCATTCACTGGAAAGAAGGACAGGCAAATGCATAAGGTCTTATGAGCTACACACTTATCGAGACCTTTAGACTTTCACTGTGTTCCTGTCTTACTCTATACAATATCCATCAGCATTTTAACTACTGCACTACACTGTTAATTAATATTAATATGCATGTAATTAATATGCATGTAATTAATATGCATGTAATTTGGATAAAGATTTAATAAAGATGTAATACACACAATTCAGTTTTGAAAAGCACATTGCACACACCTTATATATTAATAGTGTGTAAGCAAGAAGAATTTGCTTTCACGTGTGAACAAGAATCATTCCAACATACTATTTGTACTATATATAGTATATATGACAAATAATAGATTGTACAAATGTAATGTAATGATTGTGTAAAATAATGTAAAGGTGTAAATAAGATACAACAGATAAGAAAGTTAAACACTGGTTAAAAAAAAAAATCTAGTCAGCATAACAAATATTTTCAGGAAAATACTAATTCATCTGTTATAATGCTAGTACATAACAGAATACCGATCTTCAGTAACAGAATTTGGAAAGATATAAAAGACAAATCAATGTGGCACTGGACCAAAAATCAATAAATACTCCGTTATATTAACACTGTGAATTGTATAAAAACTGTTATGGCTCTTAAAGGAGGGGAAGTGGTGGCCTAATGGTTAGAGAGTTTGACTCCTAACCCTAAGGTGACTGAGGTGCCCTCGAGCAAGGCACCGAACCCCCCCAACTGCTCCCCCGGGAGCCGCAGCATAAATAGCTGCCCACTGCTCTGGGTGTGTGTTCACGGTATGTGTGTGTGTTCACTGCTCTGCATGGGTTAAATGCAGAGAACAAATTCTGAGTATGGGTCACTGTAAAGATTTTCAGCCAGGTTCTCGTTGGCCTTTCTATCTTTCTACTTAATTATTTTACATTTACATTTACAGCATTTGACAGATGTCCTTATCTATACTTACATTTTTTTAGCTCATTTTAAAAAACTGAGCAATTGAGAGTTAAGGGCCTTGATTAGGGGCTTGGTAGACCTGGGATTCGAAATCACAACCTTTCAATTAGAGTGCTGTTGACATTCACATATTATTATGCACAAACTATTCCTATGCACTATCTATCTATCTATCTATCTATCTATCTATCTATCTATCTATCACTTAAATGAATAGAGTCAGACTAAATAAATAATGAATAATGTATAACTGATTATTTAGCTTGTCATTATACACTACACTACATTTATAGACACCTGATCATCACACCTATATTTTGGCTTTCTTCAATTTGTTTCTCTAAAAAGTTGGATTCACACAATTGTATAGCATTTTCTTTTCATTTTTTAGCATATAAATATCCTTCCACTGCAACTAACAGGCCTCAAACCTGTTCCAGCATGACAGTGGACCTGTATACAAAGTGAGTTTGGAGTGAAAGAATTCAAGTTATCTGTATTTAACCCTGACCTCAAACCCGCTAAACACCTTGGGGATAAATTGAAACACTGACTGACCCTGGGGTCTTCTCACACAACATCAGTCCCTGACCTCACTAATGTTCTTATGGCTGAATGGACAAAGCAAGTCACCAAATCTACCAGAAAGCCTTTCCAGAGGAATCAAGCCTGTTATAGCAGCGTGGTCTAACTCCATATTAGTACCCATGGTTTTGGAACTGGATGTTCAGCAAGCACATGTGGGAGTGATGATCAGGCACAAATATTTGGCCATGCAGTGTATGAACTGTTGTTCCTTTGGTGTTGTTGTCTTTAATGTGTGGAATTAAAAAACACTGAATAACAGTCAACAACAGTCTGGCGTGAAGCAGCTTGACACAAATCAGAGTGACTGTTACTACCCTAAAACTCCCCAATACATATGAATTTATATTTATTAGGAAATGGCACATGATAATTTTAGCCATTTTTCTATTAGTTAGTTCCTGTTCCATTAAATCTATAATATGCTGTTCCTTCACCTTCTCTGGAAATGAATACGACTGAAATAAATGGAATTATCATGTTACTGATGTTCTTTAAAAGCTGTTCTGTTCATGGTCCTGCAGTAGGTTCGTCCGTATGATTAAACTATACTGTATATCCGGCTCTCTATCTGGCTTGATAGAGTTTCTAGAAGGTTCAGTTCATTGCAAACATAAATTACTATTTCATTTATCAACAGAAAATGACAGTCATTATATCAGGGTATATGTGAAAAAATAATTAAACATTGATCAGCCTGTGATACTGAGATAACGTAGGTGATGTAAGCATAATAAACTTTAAAAGACTCCCAAAGTATCTATCGCATGTTGTCTAATCAAGCAAGGCTTTGTTTTCCCTGCCTCTATATCTGACCCAGAATACCAACAGCATACCAACTTTAAATCACCCACATTAAAACATTTATGCATTCCCCCTGTAGATACACACATCAGATTATAAACCCTGATGCTTATCTACCAAAACCAAACATGGACCGCCACCTCAAAACAATGTTCTTTTTGAGCTCCAAATTCATCTCTGTCCTGCACTCAGGTCATGGACTTTATTCCTCTGGCTATTTAAACACCTGAGCTGACACTGTCTTTGGACGGTCTCGTCATCCAACGTAATTCAGTGCAAATCCTTTACTAAATAAACAACTTTCCTTCAACTTTTTTTTTTTTTTTTTTTTTTACAGTGGTTTAATAGTATTCTCAGATTCTGACCTATCTGAATATTGGAATAAACCTGGAAACTGACCTAAAAAGAACAAAAAAAGTTTTTAACAAAGCTATTTTAGTTGCAAAAACCATTTCCGGTCCTCTTTCCTTGTGGAAAGTTTTATTGTGAGAAAATGTGAGATCCCAGATACTACACACCTATACAAGAGTAAGTTCTGGTTTCAAGAGAAATTCAACTATATATAATACTTTTTACTATATAATATACTTTATATTACTTTATAACCACACTGAGACGTTTCACTGTTTGTATCACTCCGCTTTGTCTGTGTTCACCACAGAAAAATGAAATTTGATGAAAAGTTTACAATAACTGTCTATAATTATAAGCTAACAGCTTCTTCCGGTTCTGTTTCATTTGCTAAAGATATTTAAACCAAATAATTTAGCCACATTGTCCAAAATATCATATTGAAGTTTAAAATATAATATTGTGTATAGAAGCACTGCAGAAGCTAGCACACTATTATGTATCGCACAATTGATAGACGGAACTATGAGTCTTTGTCTGAAATCTTACAGAGGCAAGGCAAGGCAATGCAAGCCAAGGCAAGGCAAGGCAGGTTTATTTGTATAGCTCATTTCATACACAGAGGTCATTCAAAGTGTTTCAAAGAGTTCAGTACATGTACAACATCTTACAGACTATAGGACATATTATATAGGTTTCATAACCTCTTAACTTAATTAATAACTTAATTAATAACCAGCCCGGTGCATGTCAGTATACATCATTTTCATAGATTGATAATTACTAGCTAATTGTTACTAATTGCTTAGCTAATTAATTAAGAAATGCTTGTTAATCAGCCATATACCAAGTTAGTTCATTTTAACTTAATTTTCTCATGGTTAAGTTAATTGTTCATTTGAAAAATGCTGTGGCTTTTAAACATTTACCTAGTTGGTTCACAGTCATTTCCAGTCTGCTGGAAAGTTCTAACTTGGTCCAACCAGTTACTAGCTGTCAAACCTCCAGCCAAGCTGGTCAAACTGGTTATATTAACATGATACTTAGATCAGTGGTTGACTAAAATGATCTAACATTTGTTGCTGTTCAGTTCAAAATATCTTTATGGAATTATAGAATCGGTGTGGAAATGAATTGTAGATTTAGTGATAGAAATATAATGAAAATATTTCCATCTACTAGTACATTCCAACTGGCAAAGTTAAACTACAAAATAACTAAGTAAACTACTAACTGGAACTGCAAAGGTTTGCTATGTTATTAGCACACTGATACGATTCCTGCTTCAGGGAACATCAACAACTAACACGGTATGCGTGACAATAAATAGTGAAGGTTAAATTGTAACTTATTTATTTATGTTGTTGACATTTCACTCCATAAAGAGGTGTCACTATGTAAGTGTTACATAGTTCTTCTGATCTAAAGTTCACCTTTATCCTACGTTTAAACGTTACTATCTTGGTGGGCGTAGTCTTCCAGGATAACTCCACTCTATCCACAGGACACGCTGTTTGAGGGCTCAAACAAATCAGTGATGTAAATCATGTGCCTTCACATTCACCAGATCTTAACTGATTGTACTCAGAGAACCTTTGGAGCGATGAGTAAGACTTGTCGCCAAAACAAAAACTGGGAGACGTTTGGTGTTCCTCGCACCAGTACAGCTCCAGAGACTGATTGAATCTGTGATGGAGAACATTGAGGCTCAGCACAATTCTGTCACTCACCTGTATTTATAGACATGCAAGATAAGAAGCTCAAAATAATAACAATTATGTAATAATGCACTTCTATGTGTTTTTTTTTTTTTGTTTCTTTACAAAAAAATGCTCTTCTCTTTTGCAGAGAACCTTGAGGTGTATCTGTGTTGTTTGGGGCATTGGCAGTAATCTGGAGTACCATATAACCCTTGAGGGTTGGAATTCTTTCTTAATTCTAAGGTATATAACTCTAAAACATTCTTTATCTACTGAAGTACGAAGCTGGACATGTTTTGATCTTGATCAAAAGGCATTGCTGTCCCTTTATTTCTCTTTATTAAAACTCTGTTTGGAGAGGTTTAGCTTAATGTTCAGCACATAAAGACTGTCAATGTAAAAAAAAAAAAAAAATCAATGTAACTTTCATGTTGTTCGCATCAAAATGATCAAACAGACAACATTCAGGTTTGAAAGGAAAAAGGGCAAATAGAAATGTTTAGAAATGCTACCAGAAAAATGAGCAAGTATTTTCTTTTTTTTTTATCATTTCTTCTTCTTATGTCAACAACAGGTTGAATTTACTCAGTCACATTGCCAGAACATAAATCTGGCAGTGCAGACATTATGCAACACATTTATTTAACACATTTATCGCTCCCTTTCATGTAACTATTACAGTTTATAAAACAATCCAGTAAAAGCTCTGTCGTAATGTATTTCTCATCCTCACACATTAAAAATGTGCAGATACTAGAGAAAATTCCTGGCGCTCCTGATTTGCCTGAAATGTCTGGGTGTGTAAAACGTACAAACTGTCAAAAGCCAACACCTAAAAAGTGCAAGCTGTTTTATTACTAATACAGAAGATTCCAGTTATCAGGTATTTGCAAATCTGGCTTATTAAACATCCAATGTGGGCCAAAAAGTGTCTGTAAACCAACGGATTATGCAAACGAATACAACCAGAAAGTAGGTTTTTCCTTAAAGTAACAAGACAATCAGACTTAAAATAAGTTTATTCTATTATTAATGTGTCTGAAATGATCTATTGACTGGTATAATAATTTATAATATGTTAATCAAGTCATTTTTTAACCAGTACGTGATCGCTTGATCTAAGAAGATGGGCATAACCTTATGACCACTGAGAGGTGATGTGAATAACACTGATTATCTCTTCATCATGTCACCTGTTAGTGGGTGGGATATAGTAGACAGCAAGTGAACATTTTGTCCTCAAAGCTGATGCGTTTGTAACAGGAAAAATGGGAAAGACTAAGGATTTGTGCAAGTTTGACAAGGTGCTGGCTAGGCGACTGGGTCAGAGCATCTCCAAAAATGCAGCTCTTGTGGGGTTTACTCAGTCTGGAGTGGACAGTATCTACTAAAATTGGTCCAAGGAAGGAACAGCGGTGAACCGTTGACAGGGTCATGGGGGGCCAAGGCTCATTGATGCACGTGAAGGCAGGTCCGTGTGGTCCGATACAACAAACAAGCTACTGTGCTGTAGGAGTTGATGTTGAAGATGTAGTTGATGTGCTGTAGAAGTTGATGCTGTGCTGTAGAAATTGCTGAAGAAGTTGATGTTGGTTCTGATAAAGAGGTGTCAGAATACATAGTGCATCACAGTTTGTAGCATATGGGGCTGCATAGACCAGTCAGGGTGCCTGTGCTGACCCCTGTCCACTGCCGAAAGCACCAGCAATGGGCATGTGAGCATCGGAACTGGACCACATAGCAATGGGAGACGGTGGCCTGGTCTGATTAATTATATATATTTTTTACATCAAGAGAATGGCCGAGTGCGTGTGCATCAATCACCTGGGGAACGCATGGCACCAGGATGCACTATGAGAAGAAGGCAATCCGACAGAGGCAGTGTGATGCTTTGGTCAATGTTCTGCTGGGAAACCTGGGGTCCTACCTTCCATGTGGATGTTAATCTTACACATACCACCTACCTTGCAGGGCATGTACACCCTTTTATGGAAAGGAAATTCCCTGATGGCTGTGGCCTCTTTCAGCAGGATAACGCGGCCTTTTACAAAGCAAAAATGGATCAGGAATGGTTTGAGCAGCGCAACAAGAACCTCCAAATTCCTCAATGTGCTGAACAAATAAGTCAGATCCATGGAGGCCCCACCTTGCAACTTAGAGGACTGATACCACTTTTCCACCAAAAAAAGAACCGGGTGCTGGTTCAGAGCTAGCGCTGGTGCTGGTTCAAAGTTGGTTCCACTGGCAAACCTTCTAAGAACCGGTTTGCCTTTCCATCGGCTAGAGAGCCATCACAGTGCCGAGTCTGACGTCTCTGTATACGTGTCACGTTTCCCAGCAACGTTTGCGCAGCAGCGGCAAACACAACATCAACAATGGCAGATGTTGCTTTACTGTTAATGCTCATGGCTTTGTGAACCTACTTTAACATCCAAACGTGGTGAATCCAACGTCTACGTGCAGCTCCATGTAATCTGTATAAATGGAGGTTGTAATCGAGAAAGTACATAACGTTATTTTATCATTAACACAGAAAAAAGTTAGCTTTAGCATGTAGCTACTTATTATCATGTGTGCTGATAATGTATCATATCGCGGTAAAGTAAAAGTGTATTAAACATTAGTATACTTAAGGTATATTATCAAATGCGCTAACAGTAGCCCCGCCCACAGCCCCTGACACAAGCGGTTCTTAAGTCTAGACCAGCAACGTTTTGGTGCTACTTAAGAACCACTTTTCCTGGTTCAGAGCCGGTGCTTTGGCTTTCGAAAAAGAAAGAACTGGTTCTAAATTAGGCTCCGAACCAGCACTCGAATTGCCTCGGTGGAAAAGGGGCAATGGGAGGCCCCACCTTGCAACTTAGAGGACTTAAAGGATTTGCTGCTAGCAACTTGGTGCCAGATACCTCAACACACCTATAGGAGTCTAGTTGAATCCATGCCTCAATGGGTCAGGGCTGTTTTTGCAGCAAAAGGGGGACCAACACAATATAAGAAAGGTGGTTATAATGTTATGTCTGTTATGCTTTGTGTTTTGCTTTCACATCATATTTTAAATAGCTGTCAGCTCCTCTTACTGCTTGGTATTATTTAGTTGTGTTCTTTCTGGAAGACTTATTAAGATCTTCTGTAATGCACAAAGCAAAACCATGACTGAAATGTTATTTAGATTATTTCCTCTCCCTGTTTTGCACATTTACACCTTGCAGTGATTCGTTTGCAGTAAATCACGTACTGGTTACAAAACAAGTTTATTTTACATGCTGACTAATAAAATAGAAATGTGATATTGTTCATCTCTGTGTAGCTGTCTGAGTGTGTTTACGACGCGTGTGGACGCTCACAGTGAGCAGAGTCTGAAAGAACTGCAGGTGGTGCTCAAAAACATGACTCCTTTTTTTAATGTAAGCCATATTCTCTTTTATAAACGCTTTTTTCCTTGCTGTGCTTTATTTCTGAACCGCTGAAAAAAAAAAAACAGGCTTATTGATGGCAAAACAATTTGTTTTTAGGTATCGACAGCTTCCTTGTACACTCCTTTGCCAGATGTAAATGTAAGTTCATTTTGCTTTGATGATAAACTACATCAAACAAATGGATATATTTTTATCTGCCTGTTTAGTGACTTTTTTTTTTTTTTTTTTTTTTGTAAAGATTACAATATTCGATGTTGTTTACCTCTACATGATTATACACGTGTGGTGGAGGATGAAATCTCTGATTGCAGTTTAATGCTGATCATAGACTTTCCTCCTGTCTATAGAAATGCACTCGAAAATCGATGTACTGCTACCTGTTGGAGTTGAGCGTTATACTAAACGAGGAAGAATACAACGACGAAGACGAAAACATTAACGACATGTCACAAATAATTTTCTCGATTAAAAATTCCTACCAAAATGGCAACACCGTAAGTCCACTGAAATGCTTTTTTTTTTAAATTATTATTTATTTATTACTTTTTTCACCACTTGGAAAAAATATGGATTTAAGCTTTAAGCTAGCTAAGGATTACATGAATTCTTTATTATGTACAGTATTATATTCAAATATCCACTCAGCCAGTCATGTGGCAGCAATGCGATGCGTCGAATCGTTCGGATTCAGTTCGAGAGCTTCAGTTAACTTAAAAAAAAAAAAAAGTGATTATAATGATTTTGACTGTGGTATTGATGTTGGCACCAAATGGCAAATTTGACTGTTTCAATTCAATTCAATTTATTTGTATAGCACTTTTAACAGTTCACATTGTCTCAAAGCAGATTTACAGAATTATCGAAACAGAATAACATCATTTTTTTAAGTTTAAAGTTTAAAATGAAGTTACTACAGTATATATATCTCTAAAATCTCTCCCTAATGATCAAGCCAGAGGTGACGGTGATGATGAAAAACTCCCTGAGGATGATATGAGGAAGGAACCTTAAGAGGAACCAGACTCAGAAGTGAATCTCATCCTCACGTTTTGTGACACTGGACAGGAAATAATGTCAATGTAAATAACGTCCTTTCTACAACAGTTTGTAGTCGAGTGGAATTAAGCAACTAAGAGCTCCTGAGGAAATAACGGGTCATTCCGAGTTCACCACAGACCCAAAACTAATTATTTCTTGCCAAAGTCCTACCAAAGGATTTCCTGGGATTTTCACGCATGACTGTAACAAATGAACAGAGAAGAAGAGTCAGACTGGTCCGGGATAGCAGGAAGTGAACAGTAGCTCAATATGCACTCTGTGGTGAGCAGGAAAGCATCTTAGAAGCACAACACACTGATCCTGCAGGCAGATGGGTGAAAAAAGCAGACCACCAAAGTGAGCTACAGTATAAGATTCTGTAGCTTCAGTAAGAACTGGAAACCTTAAACTGGTGATCAGTTAGTAACCATAGCAACAACAGCAAAAAAAGTCAGTAATGTCACAGTTTGTCCACAATCTGATGTTTGATGTGAATATTAAATAAAGCTCTTGAGCTGTAACTGCATTACTGAGTGGCTGCCACATTACTGGATATTTGGATATTTGCATAAATAAACACTCAAAAAAACCCTCTTCTTCTTCTTCTTCTTCTTCTTCTTCTTTTTCTTCTTCTTCTTCTTCTTCTTCTTCTTCTTCTTCTTCTTCAATTTTTCTTCTTCTTCTTCTTCTTCTTCTTCTTCTTCTTCTTCTTCTTCTTCTTCTTCTTCTTCAATTTTTCTTCTTCTCATTCTTCTTCTTCTTCTTCTTCTTCTTTTTCTTCTTCTTCTTCTTCTTCTTCTTCTTCTTCTTCTTCTTCTTCTTCAATTTTTCTTCTTCTCATTCTTCTTCTTCTTCTTCTTCTTCTTCTTCTTCTTCAATTTTTCTTCTTCTCATTCTTCTTCTTCTTCTTCTTCATTTCTTCTTCTTCTTCTTCTTCTTCTTCTTCTTCTTCTTCTTCAATTTTTCTTCTTCTCATTCTTCGTCTTCATTTCTTCTTCTTCTTCTTCTTCTTCTTCTTCTTCATTTTCTTCTTCTTCTTCTTCTTCTTCTTCTTCTTCTTCTTCTTCTTCTTCTTCTTCATTTTCTTCTTCTTCTTCTTCTTCTTCTTCTTCTTCTTCTTCTTCTTCTTCTTCAATTTTTCTTCTTCTCATTCTTCGTCTTCATTTCTTCTTCTTCTTCTTCTTCTTCTTCTTCTTCTTCATTTTCTTCTTCTTCTTCTTCTTCTTCTTCTTCATTTTCTTCTTCTTCTTCTTCTTCTTCTTCTTCTTCTTCTTCTTCTTCAATTAATTACCAATATAACTGTTGTTCCTGGTGTTTTTTCCCCCTCAATTGTTCCTCAGTGAATCTACTACTAACTAATTCAAACCTTACCTTTGATTTCTCATCATAATTTAACCCCACCGAGGCTGTTTTAACCAACATGCAGTTTATATCCAAACTGTTTAGAACTGCAACACGTGTTTAGCATGTGAACAACATCAACTTGCCAACTCCACAACGTTCTCCGCAAGGATGCAGGAATTTCTTCAGAAACTGCTTTCAAAACTGCCTTATACTCCCAACAATGACTGTAATTAGTACACTAAATGTACACCACAGCCTTGATGTAAGTAATCTCTTTTTTTATGCATGGTGTCAAACAGACTGAAACTGTATTAATGCCATTAACTATATATCTATAGTAATATTTATTATTAACACAAAAACCTACATTATACAAAGTTTATACGAGTTATGCTCAGTTCAAATGTGCTAATTGTTCCATTTTTATTGTTTTATAAATGGTATTATATCTATTTTTATACAACTTAGGTGTTTTTTTTTCTTCCTTTCATTCTGTTTGATGTAGCACATAAAAATAGCTGTGATAAAATGTTTTAATGCCTAAAATAACTGCAGTGTTTATTTCAGCCATAAAGACTCGTTATCTAAAGATGTCTAGAAAAAATATTCCAGCTATTTGTTGTCTTGTATATAATATTGATAATATGATGTTAAAAGCTGTGCTGGATGCCATGTTTTGCCTAATAATTAATCGTATTTGCTATAAAGTGGGGCGGATGCCCTAAATTTTAGAGGTGGATGATCTTTAATGATCCATAATGATCGGAAAGACTGTTGAAGTGGGAAGAAGTGGCCTGGATTTCTAGCTATTTGTCTATTTGCACATATCTTTTGCTAAATTATTTCTCAGAAAAAAATTGTCACCTGTACAGTTTTATAGGAAAAGCAATCCGAGATCTTCGTTATTACTTGCTCTGCACTCAATCGTTACGCTGCTGTGATGACAACATCAACACCTTCTCTTACAAAAAGAGCTTCATGCTTCCATGTGAAAAAAACACCTTGGAATATTAAAGACTGATGGTGAGCATTGGGGTTACAGTCGCTCTTCTGGTCCGTTGTTTTGGGTTGAGTGAAGCAGGACCACAGGAGGTTTAATCTATGTCTCTGTCTTCACACACGGTCACCAGGTTTAGGAGACTGAAAAAATGCAGGTGGTGGAAATAAGATTCCTCTGACAGGGTTACTGGGGTTAGAGTGAGGAGCTCTGCAATTTGGAAGAAGATCAGATTAGAGCTGGAGTAAAATGAACCAGTTGATGTAGTTTGGACATGTTATGAATGATGTCCACATGGGGAAAACCAAGGACCTGTTGGAGGGATCATATCACGAAAAAGCCTTCATGGGAACATGCTTTGAGAGGAACTAGCATCTGTGGCCAAGGACTTATAGGAAAAGCTTGATCATGTTACTGAGTGAGTGAACAATAGTCTGTGTGTGTCCTTAAGGTCTAGATGTTTCTAGGAACATTTCTGTTGTGGATTTCTGTTCTGTCAGGGAGTTTATCATGATGATTATTTTTAACTGTTTTCAGTTGAACACATTTTTAATCATAATCATCTCAGTGTTCTACTGGTCTTACTGGTGTCTACAGGCATGAGCTAGGAAGTCTAAAAAAAAAACACTCTTCCAACTAAACTGCACTAGGTTATGTAACACGAGTGAATAACTATACGGTTGCAGTTCCTCATTGCGTATACTCTACTTCTACTGCTTAAGTACTTTAACGTCCAATAGAACGCGATTCAATCCAAGGTTCTGCTCATTTACTTTAACCCAGCTCATGATGTCAAACCAACCAAAATGCGTCTAATAAAATAGACCATATGTGTACAGTACTGGGGTTTTGTATATGATCATCAAACCCATTCAAAAATTGGATATATTTATTATGTTTTTTACATCATATCCTTGTATCAGTGGTGTGTGCACTATGTTCCATGTCCTTACAAAGCTACTTGTTGTCTTTAACTCCGTTTTGAGTGAGGCAAATGAATCTAATAAAGCAGTTATTCACATGTGACAGCTCCGGAGTCATCTCTGTGCCAACGTGTCACTTGCTTGATGCTTTTTGACTTACCGTTAATACAATTAAAGGATTTATAAAGGGCGGAACTGATTGGTCCAGCGATGAGCTTTAGAAGGAATTGATAATTGATGAATCAGTTCAAATGAGTCAGTCTGATTGGTCAGAAGGTGTTGATTCATTTTCTATAGCAGGGGCTCTGACAGTAGGTAGGTTTGATAAATATTATGATAAATATTAATATTTATTGTAGGACATGATAAATATTGACTGGAAATGACTGGAAACTAAAAACATCAGTAGCTCGTATTCAAGTGACCTCGATTGTTTTCTTTGTCGTCTTTTTCTTTTTAATCCTCCTTTTTAAGTCTGGATTGTTTTCAAGGTTAAAAAAGACAAGGTTAGCTTCAGTTTAGGTTACTGTAGGTTTAACGCAAAACTTTAGATACGACTGCTATTTGATCAGCCCATTTTCGGGGAGACGCCCCAGATTTTGAGAGGCTTTTCACGCCTGCGTTACATTACCTGACATTAGAATCAGACGCAATATTGAATTTCACATTTCCTTATGTGAAGAGAAAACTCATGACGTGACCTTAACATGACTGTCAGAGGAATCTTAAAGTTCATGGGCTTTCTGCCATCATAAAGGAACACAAACTAACTGAGCTCTCTGTTCTTTAGTTCAGTGCTAATCCTAAGCTTATACAACATTTTCACAGTGGAGCTTTAATGACCAATTTACAAAACATCCTACATGGAGTTTATGAGGACTACACACATGTAGCTTTGCCCTGATTAACATTAAATACCCTGAAAGGAATAAAATGTTGTCTATGTATACATGTATGCATATCTATATCTAAAACTATATGTGTGTATATATATATATATATATATATATATATATATAGAGAGAGAGAGAGATAGATAGATAGATAGATAGAGAAAGTGAGTGAGAGAGAGTTGAGAGAGAGATACAGATAGAGAGAGAGAGAGAGTTGAGAGAGAGATACAGATAGATAGATAGATAGATAGATAGATAGATAGATAGATAGATAGATAGATAGAGAGAGAGAGAGAGAGAGAGAGAGAGAGTTGAGAGAGATATAGATAGATAGATAGATAGAGAGGAGAGATAGATAGAGAGAGAGAGAGAGAGAGAGAGAGAGAGAGAGAGAGAGAGAGAGAGAGAGAGAATATTCAGGAACGACGTGGGTGTGTGAAGATTGTGAACAATCAGAAACAATCTATGAGACTAAAAAAAGCCTTTAAAACCTTTTCTGAGAAAAACCAGAGCAGATTCTATATTTAAATCTATGGAGAAAAAAGTGCTTATGCCTGCATTTTAATCATTTGACGTCAAAAAAAAAACAACCCTGAGTCCTCTGATCGTTTGTTTGACTTTGTATTTACTCAACAATTCTTGATCACCCAAGTGTATTGCACACTGTAGAAAAAAATGATCTAAGTGGACGATTTGCCCACTCTGAGTGTGTGGCTTGGAAACTTCATACTCTATGTACACAATGTAATACACATGTGCAAATAAAAGAAACGAGAAACAGATGCATTGATACAAACATTTTGTCAAGCCCTGGTGTTTAAAAAAAAATAAAATAATAATAATAATAATAATAATAATAATAATAATAATAATAATAATAAAATTAGTCTTTAGTGTATGTAACAGTGTAATCTGTTAACAAAAAAACTAAACAAAACAAAAAAAATCCACAAATCTTAACAAGTTCACAAAACAACTCTTAAAACAATCTTTAATTATCTCAATGATGTAATAACACTCTTATAACACTCTTATAACAATTACAATAAGTGAACAGTTTAAAAATAATAATAAAAACTAATATATATATATATATATATATATGTACATGCATTTTTTCTTTAAAACAAACATTATTTTCAATACAGAAGAATAAAAAAAAAAAAGGAAAGACTAAATGAAGTAAAGTCCGGCGTGTCTCCGTGTCGTCTCACGAGTCCACCTTCCCGTACGTCCCCTCGGGCGGCCGGTAGTACTTGGGGAAGGCCATCAGCTGCAGCATGTTAAATGCATACTTCCTGCATTTTATATTCTTTTGCACGTTCTCAATCCGGCAGCCTTCTCTGATTACAGGGAGATGGAGAGAGGGAGAGATGATAATGGAGTTATGAAAGAATGAGAGAGTAAATCTGCTGATGCCCTTCTGAAGGGTTTATTTTGCAGGTTAGCTCACTTTAATTTTTTACGTAATATAAAATATAACGGTCGCTGTGCATTTATTCCTTAACTAAACCACAGTGAATTCTCAAATCTGATTGGTCAGAAGGTGTTCATTAGTGCTCGCTCCCTAGCAGTATCTCTGACGGCTGTAATTTAAATCAGAGGTGTATATTAATGCTCTTGTTTTGATATGGTATTGTTTCTATAGTAACGACTCATTCCTAGGAAAAGATGTATAGAAGACTACGTACATAACGAACGTAAAGGAAAATTAAACGGATAAATCTTTTGACTTCTGGTGTCCTGTGATGAGAGTTTTGTTACTATTAACAGAAGGAGTCTCCAGTGTAAGTATTTTGTCATTTAGCTAATAGACTTTATGGCATTGGAAATAATATTAATATTGGATAATAATAATAATAGACTATCATGTGCTGTGATTGGAAATGAATTAATATCGGTCAGTGTGGTAAACCAGCTTGTTTATTAGTTTATAGTTTTATAATAATGTTAAGTCAGATATTTATTGTTTTATTGAGAGATGTACAGAACTCATCACTGGCAGTCAGGTTGTAGAGGAATATTAATCAGGCTTCAGTCATGACCCTAATCTATTGCATGAGATAAAGAAAGAGAACTGTGTAAAAAGGTTATTATGTTGCTTGTTCCTAGGCAGGAGACTTCGAGGAGCTGGATCGCATTATTCCTAATAGTTGGAGATGAATCATGTAGGTGAAAAGCTAGAATAGTGGTCCAAATCTAGAGAAAACAGCCTGCTTGAGTTTGTAAATCAGTGTATAGCAAGCTAAGGTTCTTTCTTTGGCTCCTGGCACCAGAAGGGGATGACGGAGATGATGTAGCCGTCTCCTGTGACACAAGAGTAAACCTGAGCCAAGGGCTGCTCACTGCTTTACATAGTTGGATAGCTGAACTAAATATATCAGCATGGGGCTGAAAATCTGTCGCCATATTATACAAGACATAATGTCTCGCTTTGACGTGCAATTACTGTGAAGTAGGAAACAAAACAAGCAAACCCCAGAAACTGCTGTTAAAGAGGATTATAGCACAGGGAAATGATAAGTGAGTAAACAAGCATACCCCAGATGCACCACAGAGGAAAAAAAGAAGGTGCATTTTACACCCAGAGCGAGCGGAGAACAAAGTTAGACAGCACGAGGGTGGTTATGGTTTAATCAGCAATTTATTGATATTTTGCAAGCAGGAAAACAAGACTTAAAATCAGCCACACTACCAGCAGGTGAGAGCTAACGAGGAGAAGAGCGATTGGGTAGAATTGGCGTGGCGCCGGCTTGTGATTGGCTACAGAGCCTGCCTCAGGGTCGTCCCATTGGGCACCTTCTCCCTGGGCCAGCCGACTGCTGAACGAGCCGAGAACAAAGAGACAGAGAGAAACACACAGACGTGGAAGAGATGGTTAGTAAAGTTAAAAAAATTAGCCCGACCGCACACACGCACAAACGCTGATATGTGGATGGTGACATGAAGAACGATTTAGAGAATGAATGTGTCTCGTTGTTGGAGAAATTAAGAATGCAGTTTTGTTTCACTTTCAGTTACACAATTGAGTCCATTCTGTAACAAACGCAATAAAGACGTTTTGATTCAACAGAGATTTAGGAGGCTGAAAAGAAAAGCTTCTGAGCTTCCTTCATATTTTGACAAATATTTGGCACTTCTAACACCCACACACACACACACACAAGCGCACGCGCGCGCATACACACAGTGCATGTTCTATCAAGCTGCCAAATACAGTATTTGGTGCCAAGTGCCTTCAGGAGTTTTTACTCTAGGTGGTTTTTCTACAGACAAAGTGCTGCCTGAAGCAATTTTCATGTTAAATGGAGGCTTTTAGCGACTGTTCAGCTTTAGCTCACTCACGTACACTTTTTGTGAGGTTTTGTGAGGCAGTAATGCTACAGGCTAGATTAAATACCTCTAACCATAAAGATTAGATTTTGATTCGACTTTAAATAGTGAGGAAGAGTAGATCCAGTAGCTTGAGCTAACTTTAGAACAATGATCTGATCTCTAGTTACATTAAAACGCTGAATTGCCTTCCATCTTGTTCTTGCTCTCGAACGCCATTCAGGCAACAACCTGATTGGTCGATATGATAATGTTGTCGTGATAATCGTGATCTACATCAACTTCATCATTTTCTCCACCAAGACCAGCGAGGAACCCGAGAGTTTCTATGTATTTTAAGTTCATAATCAAGGCTGAAATCAAAGTCCTAGAACAAGCATTTCCTGTTGAAATGTACTCTTCTGGATAAACAAGAAAGGACACACTCCATCCGGTGGGGCTGGGGGACATGTATGGTGGAGAGTCTGGGTCCTTTTCCCACACAGCAGTTTGCCAATACTTAGAAAGTCTATTCTAATCCAGGAGACAAGGTAGTTCCTGTGTCACCCAAATGAGGATGAGGCTCACTTTTGAGTCTGGTTCCTCTCAAGGTTTCTTCTTCTTCCATCTAAGGGAGTTTTTCTTCACCACAGTCGACTCAGTCATCTCAGAATTGTTCATTGGGGATAAATACAAACACATTTAAATATAAAGTCTAATATGATTGTATAAGGGGGGCACGGTGGCTTAGTGGTTAGCACGTTCACCTCACACCTCCAGGGTCAGGGTTCGATTCCCGCCTCCACCTTGTGTGTGTGGAGTTTGCATGTTCTCCCCGTACCTCGGGGGTTTCCTCCGGGTACTCCGGTTTCCTCCCCCGGTCCAAAGACATGCATGGTAGGTTGATTGGCATCTCTGGAAAAATTGTCCCTAGTGTGTGATTGCGTGAGTGAATGAGTGTGTGTGTGTGCCCTGTGATGGGTTGGCACTCCGTCCAGGGTGTATCCTGCCTTGATGCCCGATGACGCCTGAGATAGGCACAGGCTCCCCTAGGCACAGGTTCAAAAGAATTGAACCTATTGTGTAGGCATGCTAACAGGCACACACACACACACACACACACACACACACACACCTGTCATTGTACGGTGAAAAAAGAAAGCCAACGTATCCAACTTTTTTTTAATTAATATCTGTTTATCATTCTTCGTAACAATACGTGAAGCATCGTCCGCAAGTCTCTGAGTACGTCTATGAGCGTTTACTACGACGATAACGTATCAGAATGAGCGCATTGATATTAATGTTAAAATTAATATCAACCTAACGATGTTCGAGCTGGAGCAAACTGTGCTGTGGAACAAAAACACTGCACGCCTTCTGAACAATCGTGCAAACTGGGGGATGTGAAGAGCAGTGTTTAAGGTGTTGGAGGTTGTAGGTTCCAATCCCAGGTCCACCAATCTACCACTGCTGGGCCCCTGAGCAAGGCCCTTAATTGCTTAGATGTATAACATGAGATAAAATTCTAGGTCCCTCTGGATAAAGGCTGAAAAAATTAAAAAACAAATTAGTGTAATGATTATAGGAAGCCGCAGAGTTTCTAAAGTGTCCAGTCTTAGCAGAAGCCACACCTGATTCTTCTACCTGTTCAACCTTGCCATTTAAAATACTACGGACACCTTGTCCTAAAGTGACAATAAATACAAAAGGGAATCCTGCATCCTATGTAAACGCCATTTACGTGAAAACACCATAAACAGGTTCTTCTAGTCTGTTATCTCTGAAACAAGCAGCAAGTCTGTTAGTGTGCCACTGAGTATCCTCTAAATATGATCAGCATCAGAGCGAGAGCTTCTTCTAACACCACCTCCAGTTTACGCTTTTCCAAGAAAAAAAAAAAAACACAACAAAAAACGGATATTTATCTCTGAATGCACAATTTTTTAGCTACTTATTTGATACTGTATAGATAAAAAAAATTCACATTTTTACCAGCGTTAGAAACGTTGGCCATGTTTACATTATTTAAACTATTGCAGTCAGAGTTTATGTTGCTTAAAAGTCTTTTTGGGTCTAAAAGTCTGAGCGCACTAGTGCTCCTGCTTGTGCGTTGGTAAGAAAGTGAAAGGCGAAATGATAGAAATATTCAAATAAATTTCTTTTGCTTTCATGAAATTTAAAGTGATCACCTGATGATCCAGATGGAACGAAATACAGTAGTGAACTAGAAATAGTGTCGCATTTTAAATAATAAATATTCACAATATCAAGCATTTCTTTTTGTTGTGTTTTTGTTTGTGTTTTTGTAACTATTATTAAAACTTAAAAAAAAAAAAAATATATATATAAATATATATATATATATATATATATATAAATATATATATATTTATATATATATATATATAAACAATAATTCAACAAATTTTCAACAATAATCTTCATCCTCTTCATCGTCAACTTATTTTAAGGAGTTTAAATAAAGAATTATTAAAGCATACACGTCTTCTACACTATTTAATGCTTTGAATTTACTTTCTATCAAGTTTTATTCTATTTATTTTCACTTAACCTCTTAAGGTTTTAGACCTTTCAGGCAAAAACACTCAGTCCTACAGACTCTAAGAGCAGAAGCTACAGGAAATATTTGACTTTCCTCAGATAAACTGTCTTTTTGTAGAGGATTTTTAAATCGTAACTGAATTTTATAGATATCTTGTTGTTTATGTTCATAAATACAGATGTGCATAAATCTGAATTGCATACAATTTTTTGGTCACATGACTTTTAACTTGTTAATAAAAAATACTTCAGAATTTTTTTTAATATGAAAAAATAACGAATACATAAAAGAGATAATAATAATAATAATAATAATAATAATAATAATAATAATAATAATAATAATAATGGATTTTGCATTTGTAGGAATACTGCAAGTCAAAAAAGGGATAAACAACTATAATTAAAAGAAACAAAAACATTAAATATTCAGGCCTGGTGTTAACATGATTTTTTCTTGTCTTGCACAAGATAAGATTATTAAAAATGTCTTTCCTTTATGTGCACAATATAAGATTATTTAAAAATAATTTCTTGATATGCACAAAATAAGATTAAAAAACATGTGCACAATATGATACGATTAATGATTAACCATATAAGATTATAAAAATAATGTTTTTTTGTCATAAACAATACAAGATTATATTTTTTTTATTTTACTGATATGCACAATATATCACAAATAAATGATTTTTTTTTTTTTTTGAGGTGCACATGAAAAAATTTGATTTACTGCAAACAACTGAGCGATTACAAAATAGTGACTCATCACAAAGAAGCTATTGTACAACATAAAGAAAATTAAGTCTCTGGAAAAAACTCTGAAGCACAAAGTCATCACCTCAAAGCCTCTTGTTATCCCTATGTACTAATTCACTGCTCCGCAATCACATCACACATCTCTCTCTCTCTCTCTCTCTCTCTCTCTCTCTCTCTCACACACTCGTATATGTACATATATAAAGTAGAAATATTTAGATGTAGCTGTACGTTGCAGCACATTGTGGCCTCCTCTGTCTGTTGTCTCAACGTTGTGAAACAATGTGTTGAAAATGACCGAATTTCCAAATCCTTCTGTACATGAAACCAAAGTAAAGAGAAGTGGCTTCTCTAAAAAAGATGCAGAGAAAATGAGAAGTGAAAGCGTTCAGTGTTTTCTGCTGAGGAAGGAAAAACCCGTGGGTGCTAGTAACTTGTTGAACTATATATAATTCCTGGTGTGTAAGTCTTTACTTAGACTTTACTTTCGAATTAACATCTTGTTTTTTTTTGTTTTGCTTTGAAAAAATTTGGACAGATCCTGGACAATCTGTGAAAGCTTGAGAATGATAAGACCCAGATGCTAGCTTATTATTGAGAATAATAAGATAGCATCTGCATTTGTTTATTGTGACAGAAAACACAGGCTTAGGACTGTAGCCTGATCCAACAGCGTTTAACTACAGTGTTCATTTAACTCTGGAGTGGCCTGATAACCATCATGAGCAGAAAGGCATGCTGAAATTTCTCTCTAACATCCCACTCAAGAAAAACAAATACGACCAGGTCTGATCTCAGAGAATCAGACTGCTTTGAACTCACATTTGATGCTTTTCAGAAGTAACCTGCTACAAATCAAGCAAACCGCAGCAGCTTTACAAAGTCGTTAAAACTAATAGGTGTGGCACAATGTCTTTAACCAAGTGTTTAGTCTTTTAAAATGCCGTCTCATATCGAGAACACCTTCTGATTGCCTGGAACATTTTGTTTTCATTGTTATTTAACCTTTAGAAAGCTTTTCTTTGTTATTTGTGAGAGGATTAAAACAGCTGTGAATTAAATGCACCACTTTTTCTGGAAAATAAAAAAAAAAATACACTGAAAGCATCCAGAGAGTAGAGTATAAGTTATTTTTGAGTATTATATTCTTCTGATCTACTTTTTTTCCTTAAGCACTTGACATTAAAAAACTTTCACTGGGAAAAAAAAACTATGTGAAATAAATAAATAAACAAATATATATATATATATATATATATATATATATATATATATATATATATATATATATACATATATATATATATATATAATTTATTTATTTATTTATTTATTTATTATTATTATTATTATTATTATTATTATTATTATTATTATTATTATTTATTTATTTTTTTATTTATCTTATTTTGGCTGAAATAGGCCCAGTAATAACCAAACCCAAAATATCAGCCTTACGATATCTTTTGTACATTTTTTAACTCGGTTTGTCCAATGAAAACACAGATTATACCTATTTCATTTTCAAACACAACTTTGGCACAGCTGGATTGTTTGGTCTGGAAAACTTTCTGAATTCATTGGAAAATGAGAATTAAGCGTTATAATTAAACTAAAGAACTAAATCTATCTAATATTAATCTTGAATTTTGTATTCTATTCATCTTTATATTATTCTTTATATTAACCTTTTGTTCTGTGTTTATGTTCTGTAAAGCTGCTTTGAGACAATGTCAATTATAAAAAGCGCCATACAAATAAACTTGAATTGAATTGGATTAATAAATATATAATATATAATATAATAAATAATAAATTTGACCTAAGAACAAATATATTCATAGTAAAGACTTAAGCCTCTACAAATAATGGTTTTGCACACCAGGGATTTGTCAGTTAAGTCAAAGAGTCTATAGACGCCTAGTAAGTGCGTGAGGAGTTACGTCACTGTGGAGCAGGTGTCTGAAGGTGATAAATGTTGATGATAAAGAATCAGGATCAAAGTGAATCGAATCACTTCGAAGGACATTTACCTGCGCATGCAGTCCAATGCCCTGACGAAATAGTCCTTATGGAGCTGGTGCTCATCCCTCAGCAGGGCACATTGCTCCAGTGTCACTGACATGGACGTCCTGTCTTTAGCACTTTTACAGCTAGTGAATCGGATGCCGTTAAGCCGCCGACAGATCTGTCAGGACAGATAACATTCATTCATTTATAACCAATGGTTCATTGGTTGACACTTAAAATAAACTTTAGCTCTGCAGGGAAACAATACACTTTCCTGGTAAAAGTCATGTGACCCATTGCCAGGACACAATGTAACGCATATCTCATGCTCACATATTACTAATAGCAGAAACATGATACGCATAAAAGAACAAAGTACAAAATAAAACACAGGCACGAATCCAAATTCCTTTTCCGCTTGAGGAGCAAGTACATATGAAGAGTTTTAATGATGAATTAAACAAACAACTCACCCAATAAAAAAGGAATGAAAGTACTATACTGGCATAGCCGTGATCTCACAATCATTTTAGGAGAACTTACTCTTTACAGGAATATGAAAATTTACCTGTACGCCATTTTAATTATTCACTTATCTATCAGTTTATCAGTGAACACACTGATACTGGTTCACTAGGTAACAAGACTAAGAAATACAGAACAAAAAGCACAATGTGGATCATCACGGATCATCTGGACCTCACATTTTTAAGGTACATGTTTTTTTTGCTGGATTACCTTCCTGACGCAACCCTCACATTTATATATATGGGACCGGCACTGAGTGTTAGCACTTCAGTGGCTGGATTTGCTTCCACGAACCCGATTCTGCTTCCCAAAACACGATGTTGTGTGTGTGTGTGTGTGTGTGTGTGTGGGATTAAATGCTATCTCATCTCTGAATTTGTCCCCTATTCACTACACACTACAGTATATTAGAAAAAGATATTCTGTAGTGTTGATAGAATTCTCAGTACAGTGAGAGAGAAAGTGAGTGAGTGATTGACTGAGTGTGTGTGTGTGTGTGTGTGTGAGAGAGAGAGAGAGAGAGAGAGAGAGCAAATGAGTGAGTGAGTGAGAAATTTCTGGTGTGACTGGTTAACAATAACAACTGTTTCAAATGACGCACAGAAACAGGGTCAGGGGAGGTTAAGGCTTTGGGATGTTGATCAGAGGATCAGGGCTCAAGCCCCAGCACTACCAAGCTGCCACTGTTGGGCCCTTGAGTGAGGCCCTTAACCCTGTCTGCTCCACTGGTGCTGTATCATAGCTGCCCCACAAATCTGTCTGCACGGTTGTTGTGTTCAGGCTTTAAAACTGGCAGCCTTCATTCATGCTTTAGTGGTTCCTCATCACTCCTCATCGTTCTGGTGCAGAACCTGCAGCTGCTCTTACCGCTCCTGCAAGCCAGAGAATTTCCACATTCTTCCTTTTCTTGGTCACCACGTTCTGCCCCAGCGTCTCAAGCAGCTCCTTAACATCTGGCTGCATCTGAAAAGAAGGCAGGCCTGAGCCAGAGAGATGGAGAGATAAAGAGAAAGATCTAAGAACAACTTGCAGTACTGTATATACAGTATAACAGAGTTACATCTAACACACTTTATTGAGTGGATTATTGCTTTAAAAAAATAAATAAATAAAAATGTAAAAAATCATATACAGAGAATGAAAACAATCCATCAGCCACAGAACATAGTGTCATATTGTTAAGCAACAATAAGCTTTGGTTTCTAAGCAACAGTATAAAAATGTTTTCTAGGGAATAATGGAAAGAATTATCAGGATTTTACGATAAAGCTTTAAAAGACATTTCAGTTCTTTTGATCTGGTCACGGATGTATGTACGTTTTTTTTTTTGTTTGTTTTTCTTAAAGAAACGTCTCGTCCAAGAATGCGTCTCGTCCAATCAGATATCAGATCCGAAATGTTTTGTAAACACAATCGAGTGTCAAGAATATCTTCACGCTGTGATGCAAAAATGTGAAGATTGTATCACGTTTGACAGGAAAAAAAATCCAAATGCAGAACATCACATCTCGTTATTAATCTACTTTATTCTCACAGCTCGCTGCGGCGCGGCTGCTGATTCGGCCTCGAAGGGAACGGAGCAGCTGCGCATTTAAATAAACCGTCGTCAGAGTCAATCAGGATCTCTGCTCAAACACGTCCAAGACCGTTGTGTGTAATTTACTGCAAAATTGCTTTATGTTGCAAAGATACATGCGAATTTATGTATTTTTATTGTCTTACACAGCAACAGATTCTTTGATAAAAAGGATGAATATGAATACGATACGGATCGAGGTTAATCGTGCCTACACAAACAAGACCGCGCATGTGACGATTAAGATGAATGACTTCTTAAACAAAGAAAGAAAAGAAAAGAAAAGAAAAAAACTACAGTGTGAGTGAAATATTGACTTACATTCTAATGGAATCCTGTCGCTGAGTGACTTATAGTATGTCTCTAAGATGTCAAAATTTTTCTGATTTATCCGCTCTTGTAAGGATATATCTCCAAACCTGAGCGAGAAAGAAGAAGAGGAGGTTAAAACAAGCAGAGATTCAGTAGCTGTGGGATTAGGAATTTGTCCAGAGAGATATCGGATGACGGATTTTGTAAACACCGAGTTACTTTATTCTATTCTATTCTTTTTATTCTTTTTAACATATTTTAAACTGTTTTTAACAAAACCACATTTGTTTTTTTAATTGTTCTTTGTTTTTATTATGATTTTATCGTGTGTCTCTTATTTTTACGTATATTTTTTTTCTCTCTTATAAACTGTTTTCTAATTTCTATGTAAAGCACTTTCAATGACCTCTGTGTATGAAATGTGCTATACAAATAAACTTGCCTTGCCTTGCCTTGCCTTATTGTGGGAATTTAGACCTAGCGCTTTATCGTGTACCTCTCAGCGATTGTCTGCTGTTCGTTGATGCCCACGTTGAAGAGCACAGGGAAGACGTGCAGCAGCTTCCCCTGACGTACTTCGTCTGGTAACGTCTGGAAGGATTGGAGTGGAAGCGGTATCTCTACAGTAAAATGGTCTCTGTAAGACAAATTAGAAAACACACCAAAAAGCATGTGATTAATCACAATGACACAAAAGTAGTCCATCAGATGCTTTTCACCCTCTTGTTCTCTCTGTCTCTCTCTCACACACACTCACACGCACACATTCGGATCTCAGCATGTCTGGGTCCCACCATCTCTCAGGGTATGATGTAGGTATACATCAAGAGTCTTTTCTGTTCTGGCACCGAGGTGATGGAATGAACTTCCTCTAGACGTCTGGACAGCTGAGTCACTGGATAACTTCAAACAACGTTGAAGAAGGTTGAAGACTTACTTATTAATGAAACACTTGAACTAGCACTTTCTCCAAAGCAAAAAAAAAATAAAAAAATAAAATAAAATAGTGTTGGTTGGTGGAAAGCTCCTGCCTCAAGTGGAGGAGTTTAAGTATCTTGGGGTCTTGTTCACGAGTGAGGGAAGGATGGAGTGGGAGATCGACAGGCGGATCGGTGTATCTTCTGCAGTGATGTGGTCGATATACCGGTCTGTCGTGGTGAAGAAAGAGCTGAGCCGCAAGGCGAAGCTCTCTATTTACCAGTCGATCTACGGTCCTACCCTCACCTATGGTCATGAGCTTTGGGTCATGACCGAAAGGACAAGATCCCGGATACAGACGGCCGAAATGAGTTTCCTCTGCAGGGTGGCTGGGCGCTCCCTTAGAGATAGGGTGAGGAGCTCGGTCACCCGGGAGGAGCTCAGAGTAGAGCCACTGCTCCTCCACATCGAGAGGAGTCAGTTGAGGTGGCTCGGGCATCTGTTCCGGATGCCTCCTGGACGCCTCCCTGGGGAGGTGTTCCGGGCATGTCCAACCGGGAGGAGGCCCCGGGGAAGACCTAGGACACTCTGGAGGGACTATGTCTCTCGCCTGGCCTGGGAACGCCTCAGTATTCCCCTGGAGGAGCTGGAGGAAGTGTCTGGGGAGAGGGAAGTCTGGGACTGCTGCCCCCATGACCCGGCCCCGGATAAGTGGTAGAAGATGGATGGATGGATAAAATAGTGTTTTATTCTCATTGTATCTTAAGTCTGTAACCTAGTGAACCATAGTTAATGTATTCAATGATAGAGACCTTAAAAGCACTTTTATTTTATTATTTTTATTTTATTTTAACTGTATTAAATTTAAATTGCTTTCTGGAAAAAAGTAAACAAAGCACATTTATGAAAAAAAAGGAAAGCAGCATTGTTCCACAAGTTTAGGTGAACAGGCTTAGAGAGACAGAAGATAGTCAGCGATCAGAAATGCAGTGTGTCTTTGCCACAACCTGTGTGTGAGTCATGAGACAACAGAAACACTGACTTCTCCAACCAAGAGGAAACTCTGCTTATTTTCAAATAGACCTCCACATTTATTTGAACTCAATCCCTTAAGCCACAGAGCTTTCACCTTCTAAACCCCACTTGAGCTTTTTAAATACTGGAATATACATTAAGACTATAATGAGAACCTTCTCCCACAAACGTTTCCTGTATCGGAGGCATCATGAGGACACACTCATGTTTAACAAGTACTAACTGAAGCAGGATCATGAATTTATGGTTTGTTCAGTACATGCATGATGTATACAGGGTTAAATACAACACAAACAACATAATACTTGCAGAAAATGTGTGTGTTTTTGTCTGTGTCTGTTTGTGTGTGTGTGTTCGTGTGTGTATGTGTGTTTCTATGTGTTTCTGTGTGTGTGTGTGTCTATGTGTGTGTGTGTCTGTGTGTGTCTATGTGTGTATGTGTGTCTATGTGCGTGTCTGTGTGTCTATGTGTGTGTCTGTGTGTTTACGTGTGTCTGTGCGTGTGTCTTTGTTCTTATGTGTGAGTCTGTGCGTGTCTGTGTGTTTATGTGTGTCTATGTGTGTCTTTGTGTGCATGTGTTTCTATGTGTGTGTCTGTGTGTATATGTGTCTGTGTGTGTATGTGTTTCTATGTGTGTGTCTGTGTGTTTGTGTGTCTGTGTGTTTATATGTGTCTATGTGTGTCTGTGTGTGTATGAATGTCTGAGTGTGTGTGTGTCTCTGTGTGTGTGTGTGTCTATGTGTGTTTCTATGTGTGTGTCTGTGTGTTTATGTGTGTCTACGTGTGTATCTGTGTATGTGTTTCTATGTGTGTGTCTATGTGTGTATGTGTTTCTATGTGTGTGTCTATGTGTGTATGTGTGTCTGTGTGTGTATGTGTGTCTGTGTGTGTATGTGTGTCTGTGTGTGTATGTGTGTCTGTGTGTGTATCTGTGTGTATGTGTTTCTATGTGTGTGTCTGTGTGTATGTGTTCCTATGTGTATGTGTGTGTGTCTATGTGTGTGTGTCTATGTGTGTGTGTCTATGTGTGTGTCTGTGTGTACAGTATGTGTGTCTCTGTGTGTGTCTATGTGTGTGTGTCTATGTGTGTGTCTGTGTGTACAGTATGTGTGTCTCTGTGTGTGTCTATGTGTGTGTCTGTGTGTATGTCTGTGTGTGTGTCTATGAGGGTGTGTATCTGTGTGTGTGTCTGTGTGTGAGTCTATGTGTGTGTGTCTATGTGTGTGTCTGTGTGTATGTGTGTCTGTGTGTGTGTCTATGTGTGTGTCTGTGTGTGTGTGTCTGTATGTGTGTCTGTGTGTGTATGTGTGTCTATGTGTGTGTCTGTGTGTGTGTCTATGTGGGTGTGTGCCTGTGTGTGTGTGTCTGTGTGTGAGTCTATGTGTGTGTGTCTATGTGTGTGTCTGTGTGTATGTGTGTCTGTGTGTGTGTCTATGTGTGTGTCTGTGTGTGTGTGTCTGTATGTGTGTCTGTGTGTGTATGTGTGTCTATGTGTGTATCTGTGTGTGTGTTTATGTGGGTGTGTGTCTGTGTGTGTGTGTCTGTGTGTGTGTCTATGTGTGTGTATCTATGTGTGTGTCTATGTGTGTGTCTGTGTGTATGTGTGTCTGTGTGTGTGTCTATGTGTGTGTCTGTTTGTGTCTGTATGTGTGTCTGTGTGTGTATGTGTGTCTATGTGTGTGTCTGTGTGTGTGTCTATGTGTGTGTCTGTGTGTGTGTCTGTATGTGTGTCTGTGTGTGTATGTGTGTTTATGTGTGTATGTGTGTCTATGTGTGTGTGTCTATGTGTGTGTGTCTATGTGTGTGTGTCTATGTGTGTGTCTATGTGTGTGTCTGTGTGTGTGTCTATGTGTGTGTCTGTGTGTGTGTCTGTATGTGTGTCTGTGTGTATGTGTGTTTATGTGTGTGTCTGTGTGTGTATGTGTGTCTATGTGTGTGTTTATGTGTGTGTCTGTGTGTGTATGTGTGTCTGTGTGTGTGTTTATGTGTGTGTCTGTGTGTGTATGTGTGTCTATGTGTGTGTCTATGTGGGTGTCTGTGTGTGTTTATGTGTGTGTCTGTGTGTGTATGTGTGTCTATGTGTGTGTCTATGTGGGTGTCTGTGTGTGTTTATGTGTGTGTCTGTGTGTGTATGTGTGTCTGTGTGTGTGTTTATGTGTGTGTCTGTGTGTATGTGTGTCTATGTGGGTGTCTGTGTGTGTTTATGTGTGTGTCTGTGTGTGTATGTGTGTCTATGTGGGTGTCTGTGTGTGTTTATGTGTGTGTCTGTGTGTGTATGTGTGTCTATGTGTGTGTCTATGTGGGTGTCTGTGTGTGTTTATGTGTGTGTCTGTGTGTGTATGTGTGTCTATGTGTGTGTGCCTCACCGTCCGCCAATAACAACAGGCTGCAGATTGCTGGGGTCATCAGATGCAGCCTCTGTAATTTTGAAAGTGACTCTCTGTAGATCAGAAATTCCCACCTCCATATCCTCCAGCATTCCGATCTCCTCACCTGATACACAGAGAGAAAAATTATTACACACACACACACGGACACACACACGGACACACGGTCACACACAGACACACAGACACACACACAAGACCATTCACACTGGATGGAAAAAAAGGAAGTATTAAACCCAGAGATTAAGAGTCACAGCTGCACTGAGTGCATGTAAGGACATTGCTTCTGTACATACACACACACACACACACACGGCACACACACGGACACACACACGGACACACACAGACACACAGACACACACACATAAGACCATTCACACTGGATGGAAAAAAAGGAAGTATTAAACCCAGAGATTAAGAGTCACAGCTGCACTGAGTGCATGTAAGGACATTGCTTCTGTACATACACACACACACACACACACGGCACACACACGGACACACACACGGACACACACAGACACACAGACACACACACATAAGACCATTCACACTGGATGGAAAAAAAGGAAGTATTAAACCCAGAGATTAAGAGTCACAGCTGCACTGAGTGCATGTAAGGACATTGCTTCTGTACATACACACACACACACACACACACACACACACACACGGACACACACACGGACACACACAGACACACAGACACACACACACAAGACCATTCACACTGGATGGAAAAAAAGGAAGTATTAAACCCAGAGGTTAAGAGTCACAGCTGCACTGAATGCATGTAAGGAAATTGCTTCTGTAAACACACACACACACACACACACACACACACACACACAGGAGTCCATTCACACTGGGTGGAAAAAAAAGTTTGTCCCCTGACACACATCTGTTCTGAGTGCATGTAAGGACCTTGCTGCTGTACACACAGACACACACACACACAAACACACACACACACGCGCAAGTCCATTCACACTGGGTGGGAAAAAAAGTTTGCCCCGTGACACACATCTGTTCTGAGTGCATGTAAGGACCTTGCTACTGTACACACACACACAGACACACACACTGACACAGCACTCATCAATCACTCAACAATCATGCATACACTTCAGTATGTTTGAGGGAGATGTCATCTACAATATAAAAAGTTTATTAAAATGAGTAATATGAAGATGATTATTTAGAGCACACACACACACACACACACACACACACACACACAAATCCATTCACACTGGGTGAAAAAAAGAAGAAGTTTGCCACCCACAGATTAAGAGTCCCACAGAAACGCCTGACACACATCTGTACTGCGTGCATGTAAGGACATTGCTGCTGTACAAACACACACACACACACACACACACACACACACACACACACACACACACACACACACACACACACACTTTTACAACTATTCCAAGTCTCCGGGTGCTTTACTCTTAGAGAGTATCACATGTTTACATACAATTGTTTGGTATTTGAAGTTGGTTGCTAAGAGATAATGTGATCAAATCTGAGTCACTGTCAATGACATTGAGTAACAATCCTTATGGCATTTAACTTCAATAAAGAGTATACACACACACACACACACACACACACACACCCACACACACACACACACACACCCACATCCTGTTAAAGCAGGATCATAAATCTTGAGTTATTTCTCTCTCTCTCTCTCTCTCTCTCTCTCTCTCTCTCTCTCTCTCTGTCTCTGTGTGTGTTTAAACCATACAAAAAACATGTCTTTTAAAACCATTAATTTATTTCATCCAAAGTAATTCATCCACCATATCTCAGTCTTACTCTAATGGGGTGAAGCAGACTTTTGTATCTCCATATGGAATTTTTACTTTTTATTATTTTTTTTTGTTAAATGACTGAAAGCTCTGATGTCCAGCCAGTGAAGATAGAGATCCAGACAGAAGGGATAAGCATGGAAACAAGGCTTGATGGGAATTAAGTTAAGACTTTGAAGAACTGGAAGTTTATTTTGCAAGAAACTTTCTTGCAAGAGGCTGAAGTTATAAAATTCCTGTTGTTCTGCAGTTTATGTAGGGAGCCATGAAGGTCACACAGATCAGCTCACTGAAAGATTCAATCATTTGCCTAAATTAGCCTGTTTTGCCACTATTAAAGCTTTCTGTTTCACTATGATAAATGACCTTGTGTATGAGAAAGGAACAATATACATTTATTCTTCTTATTATTATTATCAATAAATCCATCCTCTACACCACTGAGTCTCAGGAAAGTCTCAGGGAGTCTAATCCCAGGACAATAATTCGGAGATGACAATCAGCCCACACAGCATTGTTTTTGGACTGTGGAAGGAAACTGGAGGAAACTCCTAGGGCACAAGTACACACGAGCATGCAAACTACACACACACACACACACACACACTCACACTCACACACAGTCACAGTCTGACCTTGGAGTATACATACACATACACAAACACACACAGTCACAGTCCACATACACATACACAAACACACACAGTCACAGTCTGACCTTGGAGTAAACATACATACACAAACACACACAGTCACAGTCTGACCTTGGAGTAAACATACATACACATACACAAACACACACACAGTCGCAGTCTGACCTTGGAGTAAACATACATACACATACACAAACACACACACAGTCGCAGTCTGACCTTGGAGTAAACATACATACACAAACACAAACACACACACAGTCACAGTCTGACCTTGGAGTAAACATACATACACAAACACAAACACACACACAGTCACAGTCTGACCTTGGAGTAAACATACATACACAAACACAAACACACACACAGTCACAGTCTGACCTTGGAGTAAACATACATACACATACACAAACACACACACAGTCACAGTCTGACCTTGGAGTAAACATACATACACAAACACAAACACACACACAGTCACAGTCTGACCTTGGAGTAAACATACATACACATACACAAACACACACACAGTCACAGTCTGACCTTGGAGTAAACATACATACACAAACACAAACACACACACAGTCACAGTCTGACCTTGGAGTAAACATACATACACATACACAAACACACACACAGTCACAGTCTGACCTTGGAGTAAACATACATACACATACACAAACACACACACAGTCACAGTCTGACCTTGGAGTAAACATACATACACAAACACAAACACACACACAGTCACAGTCTGACCTTGGAGTAAACATACATACACAAACACAAACACACACACAGTCACAGTCTGACCTTGGAGTAAACATACATACACATACACAAACACACACACAGTCACAGTCTGACCTTGGAGTAAACATACATACACAAACACAACACACACACAGTCACAGTCTGACCTTGGAGTAAACATACATACACAAACACAAAAACACACACAGTCACAGTCTGACCTTGGAGTAAACATACATACACAAACACAAACACACACACAGTCACAGTCTGACCTTGGAGTAAACATACATACACAAACACAAACACACACACAGTCACAGTCTGACCTTGGAGTAAACATACATACACAAACACAAACACACACACAGTCACAGTCTGACCTTGGAGTAAACATACATACACAAACACAAACACACACACAGTCACAGTCTGACCTTGGAGTAAACATACATACACAAACACAAACACACACACAGTCACAGTCTGACCTTGGAGTAAACATACATACACAAACACAAACACACACACAGTCACAGTCTGACCTTGGAGTAAACATACATACACAAACACAAACACACACACAGTCACAGTCTGACCTTGGAGTAAACATACATACACAAACACAAACACACACACAGTCACAGTCTGACCTTGGAGTAAACATACATACACATACACAAACACACACACAGTCACAGTCTGACCTTGGAGTAAACATACATACACAAACACAAACACACACACAGTCACAGTCTGACCTTGGAGTAAACATACATACACATACACAAACACACACACAGTCACAGTCTGACCTTGGAGTAAACATACATACACAAACACAAACACACACACAGTCACAGTCTGACCTTGGAGTAAACATACATACACAAACACAAACACACACACAGTCACAGTCTGACCTTGGAGTAAACATACATACACATACACAAACACACACACAGTCACAGTCTGACCTTGGAGTAAACATACATACACATACACAAACACACACACAGTCACAGTCTGACCTTGGAGTAAACATACATACACAAACACAAACACACACAGTCACAGTCTGACCTTGGAGTAAACATACATACACAAACACAAACACACACACAGTCACAGTCTGACCTTGGAGTAAACATACATACACATACACAAACACACACACAGTCACAGTCTGACCTTGGAGTAAACATACATACACAAACACAAACACACACACAGTCACAGTCTGACCTTGGAGTAAACATACATACACAAACACAAACACACACACAGTCACAGTCTGACCTTGGAGTAAACATACATACACAAACACAAACACACACACAGTCACAGTCTGACCTTGGAGTAAACATACATACACAAACACAAACACACACACAGTCACAGTCTGACCTTGGAGTAAACATACATACACAAACACAAACACACACACAGTCACAGTCTGACCTTGGAGTAAACATACATACACAAACACAAACACACACACAGTCACAGTCTGACCTTGGAGTAAACATACATACACAAACACAAACACACACACAGTCACAGTCTGACCTTGGAGTAAACATACATACACAAACACAAACACACACACAGTCACAGTCTGACCTTGGAGTAAACATACATACACAAACACAAACACACACACAGTCACAGTCTGACCTTGGAGTAAACATACATACACATACACAAACACACACACAGTCGCAGTCTGACCTTGGAGTAAACATACATACACATACACAAAAACACACACAGTCACAGTCTGACCTTGGAGTAAACATACATACACAAACACAAACACACACACAGTCACAGTCTGACCTTGGAGTAAACATACATACACATACACAAACACACACACAGTCACAGTCTGACCTTGGAGTAAACATACATACACAAACACAAACACACACACAGTCACAGTCTGACCTTGGAGTAAACATACATACACATACACAAACACACACACAGTCACAGTCTGACCTTGGAGTAAACATACATACACATACACAAACACACACACAGTCGCAGTCTGACCTTGGAGTAAACATACATACACATACACAAACACACACAGTCACAGTCTGACCTTGGAGTAAACATACATACACATACACAAACACACACACAGTCACAGTCTGACCTTGGAGTAAACATACATACACAAACACAAACACACACACAGTCACAGTCTGACCTTGGAGTAAACATACATACACATACACAAACACACACACAGTCACAGTCTGACCTTGGAGTAAACATACATACACATACACAAACACACACACAGTCGCAGTCTGACCTTGGAGTAAACATACATACACATACACAAACACACACACAGTCGCAGTCTGACCTTGGAGTAAACATACATACACATACACAAACACACACACAGTCACAGTCTGACCTTGGAGTAAACATACATACACATACACAAACACACACACAGTCACAGTCTGACCTTGGAGTAAACATACATACACAAACACAAACACACACACAGTCACAGTCTGACCTTGGAGTAAACATACATACACAAACACAAAAACACACACAGTCACAGTCTGACCTTGGAGTAAACATACATACACATACACAAACACACACAGTCACAGTCTGACCTTGGAGTAAACATACATACACATACACAAACACACACAGTCACAGTCTGACCTTGGAGTAAACATACATACACAAACACAAACACACACACAGTCACAGTCTGACCTTGGAGTAAACATACATACACATACACAAACACACACACAGTCGCAGTCTGACCTTGGAGTAAACATACATACACATACACAAACACACACACAGTCACAGTCTGACCTTGGAGTAAACATACATACACATACACAAACACACACACAGTCGCAGTCTGACCTTGGAGTAAACATACATACACATACACAAACACACACACAGTCGCAGTCTGACCTTGGAGTAAACATACATACACATACACAAACACACACAGTCACAGTCTGACCTTGGAGTAAACATACATACACATACACAAACACACACACAGTCACAGTCTGACCTTGGAGTAAACATACATACACAAACACAAAAACACATACAGTCACAGTCTGACCTTGGAGTAAACATACATACACAAACACAAACACACACACAGTCACAGTCTGACCTTGGAGTAAACATACATACACATACACAAACACACACACAGTCGCAGTCTGACCTTGGAGTAAACATACATACACATACACAAACACACACACAGTCGCAGTCTGACCTTGGAGTAAACATACATACACATACACAAACACACACACAGTCGCAGTCTGACCTTGGAGTAAACATACATACACATACACAAACACACACACAGTCGCAGTCTGACCTTGGAGTAAACATACATACACAAACACAAACACACACACAGTCACAGTCTGACCTTGGAGTAAACATACATACACATACACAAACACACACACTCACAGTCTGACCTTGGAGTAAACATACATACACAAACACAAACAGTCACAGTCTGACCTTGGAGTAAACATACATACACATACACAAACACACACAGTCACAGTCTGACCTTGGAGTAAACATACATACACAAACACAAAAACACACACAGTCACAGTCTGACCTTGGAGTAAACATACATACACATACACAAACACACACAGTCACAGTCTGACCTTGGAGTAAACATACATACACAAACACAAACACACACACAGTCACAGTCTGACCTTGGAGTAAACATACATACACAAACACAAACACACACACAGTCACAGTCTGACCTTGGAGTAAACATAGATACACATACACAAACACACACACAGTCGCAGTCTGACCTTGGAGTAAACATACATACACATACACAAACACACACACAGTCGCAGTCTGACCTTGGAGTAAACATACATACACATACACAAACACACACACAGTCGCAGTCTGACCTTGGAGTAAACATACATACACATACACAAACACACACACTCACAGTCTGACCTTGGAGTAAACATACATACACATACACAAACACACACACTCACAGTCTGACCTTGGAGTAAACATACATACACATACACAAACACACACACAGTCGCAGTCTGACCTTGGAGTAAACATACATACACATACACAAACACACACACAGTCGCAGTCTGACCTTGGAGTAAACATACATACACATACACAAACACAAACAGTCACAGTCTGACCTTGGAGTAAACATACATACACATACACATACACAAACACACACAGTCACAGTCTGACCTTGGAGTAAACATACATACACAAACACAAACACACACACAGTCACAGTCTGACCTTGGAGTAAACATAGATACACATACACAAACACACACACAGTCGCAGTCTGACCTTGGAGTAAACATACATACACATACACAAACACACACACAGTCACAGTCTGACCTTGGAGTAAACATACATACACAAACACAAAAACACACACAGTCACAGTCTGACCTTGGAGTAAACATACATACACATACACAAACACACACACAGTCACAGTCTGACCTTGGAGTAAACATACATACACAAACACAAAAACACACACAGTCACAGTCTGACCTTGGAGTAAACATACATACACATACACAAACACATACAAATGTGGTGGAGTTGGGAATCGAACCCCCGACCCTGCAAGTGTGAGGCAAGCAGGCTAACCACCAAGCCAAAAAAATATTATTATTATTATTATTATTATTATTATTATTATTATTATTATTTCCTCATACTATCTAAGGGAGTTATTCATTGCCACAATCTCCTCAGCCTTGTTCATTACGAATAAATAGGGCTAAATGCAAATAAATCTCCATAAAAATGTTATGTTCTGTAAAGCTGCACCGAGACAATGTCCGCTGTTAAAAGCTCTATAACAAATAAAACTGAACCGAATTTAATTATTATTGCCAGTTTCACAGACGGCGGTTAATTACGACTCGAATCACAAGCGTCTTTGTCTCGTTCTGCTTAAACAAATAACAAAATGAACTGCTTTAGGTCATGAACAAGTAGTGGCAAGCAGGTTAGAGTTTACAGGTTCAGTGATTAAGCGGAGACCGGAGCAGGATTCTGAGGGGTGTGAATCCTGCCATTTCTTCTGGGTTTGTTTAGCTTGGGAGAAAGAGAAGATATCACACACTCGCTTTCTGTTGAAGCCTGAGGTTAAATCATTTTGAGAGATTAATAAATTCTTAATAAAAAATAAAGGTGTGCGTGTGTGTGTGTGTGTGTGTGTATATACTCACTGTATGTGCTGAGCAGGCTCTCGAACTGGGCCACCACTCCCACTGTGTGCAGTTGCCTGATGAAGCCTTTATCCTCTATTCCAGAGTACAGCCGCATGATAAAACCACAGGCTAGTGCAGCCAACTGTGAACACACACACACACACACACACACACTTTTTTCCGTCAGAAGGCCAAACCGAATCAGGTGCCACAACATGCAGAAAACACTACTTACATTTAGACCTCACACGTTACACCAACCTCATATTTAACACTCCATAGCTCTAAGACGCTTAAATGTTTACTATGAATTTGTGTATTGTTGTTGTTTGTTACTTGTTGTGTCGCTATCTACGCACCTTGGTCCATTTCATTCTTTTGTATAGCGAGTATGCAGAAGGATGATAATAAAGCTCGAGGTGAGTTGAGTTGAATTAAACGCTGACCTTAAGTACTGAAATAACTCAATAGAGTTGAACCTGTTAGCCTCTAGGCCAATTCTACTGTGAGCCTCTTGCTTGAAAATTCATTCATTCATTCATCTTCTACCGCTTATCCGAACTACCTCGGGTCACGGGGAGCCTGTGCCTATCTCAGGCGCCATTGGGCATCAAGGCAGGACACACCCCGGAAGGGGTGCCAACCCATTGGAGGGCACACACACACACACTCTCATTCACTCACGCACTCACACACTAGGGACAATTTTCCAGAGATACCAATCAACCTACCATGCATGTCTTTGGACCGGGGGAGGAAACCGGAGTACCCGGAGGAAACCCCCGAGGCATGGGGAGAACATGCAAACTCCACACACACAAGGTGGAGGCGGGAATCGAACCCCGACCCTGGAGGTGTGAGGCGAACGTGCTAACCACTAAGCCACTGTGCCCCCCCTTGCTTGAAAATAACATGCTGAATTTAAAATGAGTATATCTCAAAAATTCCAAGATGCATTTGAATAATTCTGGTACTTAGAAATCACCAGGTCAGAGAAAGAAAAGATGGAACGTGTAATGTCTGATTGCTTGTGTCAGTTTTGTTCTGTCTGTTCAGTTAGACCAGGGGTGGCCAACCAGTCAGAGACCAAGAGCCACATTTTTTACTGTGTTACCGCAAAGAGCCACATCATACACATGGGCACATATGAACATCACCTTTTTTTCCCTGCCATTGTGAGAGCGAACTTGACACAAATTGTTTACTCAATTGTTTACTCCTACTGGGAAACTTTGAGGTATTTTCATCCCACTCACATGCTGCAAACACGCATATTAAACTCAAGCGAAGCGAACACGCATATTAAAAAGACATAAATACAAACTTTGATATGAACGTAAGAACCGCATGAAACCGGGCAAAGAGCCGCATGCGGCTCGGGAGCTGCGGGTTGGCCGCACCTGAGTTAGATGCTTGGTGTTATATTTGTTATTTGTTTAGGTTGAAATTTACATTCAAATTCAAATTCAATGTATTTGTATAGCGCTTTTAACAATTCACATTGTCTCAAAGCAGCTTTACAGAAGTGTGGAAACAGAAGAGAGAGAAAAAAGAAATAAATATATAATAATAACAATAACAATAACAATAACAATAATAATAATAATAATAAGAAGAAGAAGAAGAAAAAGAAATAAGGATAAAAATAAATAAATTAATATATACAATTAAAGTTTAAAATTAATTTAAAAATATTAACATGAAGGGGCACGGTGGCTTAGTGGTGGACACGGTGGCTTAACACCTCCAGGGTCGGGGTTCGATTCCCGCCTCCACCTTGTGTGTATGGAGTTTGCATGTTCTCCCCGTGCCTCGGGGGTTTCCTCCGGGTACTCCGGTTTCCTCCCCCGGTCCAAAGACATGCATGGTAGGTTGATTGGCATCTCTGGAAAATTGTCCGTAGTGTGTGATTGTGTGAGTGAATGAGAGTGTTTGTGTGTGTGTGTGTGCCCTGTGATGGGTTGGCACTCCGTCCAGGGTGTATCCTGCCTTGATGCCCGATGATGCCTGAGATAGGCACAGGCTCCCCGTGACCCGAGGTAGTTTGGATAATCGGTAGAAGATGACAATTTTTCCAGAGATGCCAATCAACCTACCATGTATGTCTTTGGAGGAAACCGGAGTACCCGGAGGAAACCCCCGAGGCACGGGGAGAACATGCAAACTCCACACACACAAGGCGGAGGCGGGAATTGAACCCCCAACCCTGGAGGTATGAGGCAAACGTGCTAACCACTAAGCCACCGTGCCCCCCTGTAAATGTAAATGTAAATGTAAAATGTAAAGACAAAGCTTTTGGTGGAACAATGGAACCTATAAGGGATGTGGTAGCCTAGTGGTTAAGGTGCTAGACAACCAACTGGATGTGGATGGTTCAATTCCCACATCCACCAGGTTGCTACTGCTGGGCCCTTAACCCTCAATTGTATAAAATGAGATAAAATGTAAGTCGCTCTGGATAAGGGTTTCTGTTAAATGCTGGAAATGTCGAGTTTGACGGGGTGCGAGGTGAAGAGTTGTGTGCAGGCAGGTTGGAGTCTTGTGTGACAGAAGAGTGTCAGCAAGAATCAAAGAAAAGGTGTACAAGACAGTAGTGAGAGCAGCTACGCTGAATGGGTTAGAGACTGTAGCAGTGAGGAAAAGACATGAGGCAGAGATGAGGATGTTGATGTTCTGTTTAGGAGTGATTAGGATGGACAGGATGAGGAAAGAGCACATCAGAGGGACAGATCAGGTTGGCTGTTTTGGGGACAAGGACAGAGAGACTAGATTGAGATGGTTTGGACATGTACAGAGGAGGGAGATGGTTATATTGGTAGAAGGATGTTGGAGATGGAGCTGCCAGGTCAAGAGGACAAGAGGAAGGTCAAAGAGGAGATATGTGGATGTGTTAAATGAGGACATGAAGGTAAATGGTGTGAGGTTAGAGGATGCTGATGACAGAGTTACTGTAGGTGGGAACAGATGATTCGCAGTGGTGACCTCTAACAGGAAAAGAAGAAGAAGATAAAGCATGCTTTCACTTTTTATATCAAATCCAAAAAGTGCTGCTCATGACGTTTTGCTCATTCCCAGCTTTGGCAGACGTCCAAAGATAAAACCTGAGTTCCTAAAAGAATAGAACATAGATAAATGTTTAAATGGAGAAATTTTACTCTTTTATCCACTAAATGAGATCATTTTAAATTCAATGCCTGCTACAGGACTCAAAAAAGTGGGCACAGGGGCAATAAATGGCTGAAAAAGCAAGATATTTTGAAAAGGTTCAGCTGGGAGGACATCTAGCAACTAAGTAAGTAAAGTGATATCAGGTCTGTAACATGAGTAGCTGTAAAAGGTGTGTTAGAGAGGCAAAGTCTCTCAGAAGGAAAGACAGGCAGAGACTAATTGCAAAGGCCTTGCAAATCACATCATCTACGGTACATAACATCATCAAAAGACTAAGAGAAACTGGAGAAATCTGTGTGTGTAAGGCCGAAGAGCTTTAATGGATGCCCGTGGTCTTCGGGCCCTCAGATGACACTGCATTACTCATCGGCATGATTACGTCAACGACATTATTAAACGGACCCAGGAATACTTCTAGAATCCACTGTCAGTAAACCCAACCCGCCGTGCCACTTACAGATGCCAAGTAAAGCTCTATCGTGTAAAAAGGAAGCCGTATGTGAACGTAGTCCAGAAGCGCCGCCGTGTCCTTTGGGCTGAGGCTCATTTATGATGGACTGTTTCAAAGAGAAGAAGTGTTCTATGTTCAGACGAGTCCAAATTTAACATACTTCTTGGAAATCATGGACACAGAAAATCATCTCAGGGCTAAAGAGGAGAGAGACCTTAAAGCGTGTTACCAGCGTTCAGTTCAAAAGCCAGCATAAATGATAGTATGGGGTGCATAATTGCATAGGGTCTGGGCATCCTGCATGTTTTGGAAGGCACTAAGAATGCCGAAAGGTATATAAAGGTTTTAGAGCAACATATGTTGACCCCCCACCAGACAAAGTCTATTTCAGGGAAGGCCTTGTGTAATTCAGCAGGACAACGCAGAATAACATTCGTGACGTGACGTGACGTGACGTACAGCTAAGTATGGTGACCCATACTCAGAATTCATGCATTTAACCCATCCAAAGTGCACACACACACCGTGAACACACACACCGGGAGCAGTGGGCAGCCATTTATGCTGCGGTGCCCGGGGAGCAGTTTGGGGTGGGGGGGTGTCTGTTGGGGTAGGTGCCTTGCTCAAGGGCACCTCAGTCGTGGTATTGCCGGCCCGAGACTCGAACCCACAACCATACAGAGAACATTTGCCGCATCGTTATACGGAAAAAAAGTCGAAAAAACTCCAAAAACTCCTAACCTCAATGTCCAGAAGTCTTCAAACTGTTTTAATAGAAAAGGAGATGCTACACCATGTAAACATGCCTCTGTCCCAACTTTTTTAAAACATGTAGCAGGCATCAAATTCGAAGTGAGCTCATTTAGTGGATTAAAAGTGTGAAATGGATAAAAATATGCCTCATTTTATTCAAATTTTAAAAACGTCCCAACTTTTTCGGAACTTAGGTTGTAAAGAATATTCAGGTTGTTTACATGGGCGCAAGCTGGGGAACAAGAGAGCGGGAAAAACACAGGACTACAGTAAGTTGCAATAAAACAGTAGTTTAAGACTGTTACTGTTCACTTTGTGGTTAAATGTGCATTATGGAGATTGTCAAATGATCTCAAGTGATTATTTCCTGGCATTGTATTCGATGAGTGAGTTATTGTGGGTGTGTTCCAGCTGTGCGTAACTCTCGCAGAGTGTTTTAATCATAAACACATGTAACCTTGCTACATTATTATGGCCCACGAAAACAAAATATTATGCATATACTTTTGCTTTTTGGTTGTTAAAAAGAGTTTTGTTAATGCATATATATGATTTTATTTGTTTTTAGGCCTTAATTTAAGTTCATTGTTTGTTTTGAGCTGGTTTTGAGTTTGTATGCCTTACATAAACATCCTTTATTTACGTTGTTAATTTTGGGGAATTTTAGGTTGAAACCCTATTAGTGGTAATTGAAGGGACTTTTATTTTGTTCACCTGCGAAGAAGGAAGGATTATTGGATTATTTTTTTTATCTTTCCTTCAACTTTGGGATTTATCTATTTTTCCTGGATTATTCATATTTCTACCAGGACTGCGTGAGGCCCTGACTAAGGACTAACAAAAGACAGTCAGCTAAGTGGTGAACAGTTTGTATTTGTCTTTACTGTCCTAAAATATGCATCTGTACTTAATCCTGTTGTGTGTAATTCAGTCGTGTCTTTTTCTATCTTTCTAACCAGAGTTTTTCTATTTAAAACACAGTATTTGAGTGCCTGAACTTTAGTGTAACTGAAGGTCTAAGGATTCATTGCGCCAGACTTGTTACACACATGTGGTCCACAGGCTGGCACAGACATCCAACTACATAAAAAAGCAAAAAAAAACTTTGCTTTTCTTGTCAAATGCATCATCATACTTAAATTAAATCTATTACTCGTTGATTGTAAAAGACTAAAGACTTTAGAGGAGATGTGAACTCCATTTTGATCTTTTGCATGGTTTCGTGGCAGTTGCATATTAATCCCATTAAGTAGTGACAGCGGTGCAGGAGGAACGTGTGCTGAAATGGGACAAGGGTTATGGATTGGCAAGAAGGAAGGAAAAAATGTAGAGCTCACCGCTTGACTGAAAACTGTGTCACGTCTCTGTTGGAGCTGCAGGCCGGACGGTGTGCTGCACGCCGCCTCCTGGAGGAGAACAAAGCTCATCGACTTGCTCGCTCGGTCTGCCACCTCGTTTACACAGTCCTTCAACACCGCCACCAAAGGGCTGAGCTGCTCCCTCCAGTCTGCAGCTAACACACACACGCACACACACACAGATTTATTACCCAATTTTATTTATCCTGATGTTTTAATTTACACGATAATGAAATCAAAATGATTATTGTTTTATTGTATTATTATTTATTTAGTTTCATACATTTAAAACATCGGTCAGAAAAAAAATGATCACTTAAACTGAAATTTCATGATTTATTTACATTTACAGCATTTAGCAGACGCCCTTATCCAGAGTGACTTACAGTTTATCTCATTTTCATACAACTGAGCAATTGAGGGTTAAGGGCCTTGCTCAGGGGCCCAGCAGTGGCAGCTTGGTGGAAGTAGGAATCGAACTCACAACCTTCCGATTGGTAGCCCAACACCTTAACCACTAAAGGCTAAAGGCTACCGCATCCTGTGTAAATTTATTCATTCACAAGTTGTGGTTTTGTGCTTTGCAAATGTTATGGTAAATAAAGGCCTGGGATTCAAACTCACAACCTTCCAATTGGTAGTCTAAGTCCTTAAACACTCGGCTAAAGGCTACCACATGTCTTAAAAACTGTGCTAAATCAAACATGTGGACCAGATGATGTGCTGTGGTGAATAGCCGAGAAAACTTAATGTCTAATTTCCATTTATTTTACATATCTGTTCATTTTACTGAAGGAAATCTGGGCTGAAATTATATTTGATATAATATAATATAATATAATATAATATAATATAATATAATATAATATAATATAATATAATATAATATAATCAATAGTGTAATTAAATGTAAATAATGTAATTATATATAATGTCCTTTCTACATCAGTGGAATTGTGCAACCAAGAGCTCCTGAGGATCTAACAGGTCAGCGCAATTTCTGAGTTCATTACAGACTCAACACTAATTCCTTCTTGCTGAAGTCTTCAATTGTTCACTGATGAAGACCTGAGAACGAAGCTGACCAACACGACGGCAGATCATAGTCTCCAAGTGGACAGCAATCTCATGGTTCATGGGCTGAGGTTATCATGCAGACGTTATCATGCTGGAAGTAGACATTATAAGATTATTTTAGCTAACAGACGTAGATTGTAGCAACCAGTGGATGCACGTAGTCCATAACGATCCTCATGACCAACTGGTGTTAAATAGACACATCATGAAAGCCGAAGTCTTCAAATGTTCACTGATGAAGACCTGAGCACGAAGATGTCCAACACGATGGCAGAACAAAGACGGCGTAGTGTGACTGTCTCCTATTAACTGCTATTGTTGGGGAGAAATGCTGAGAAAGTTCACTTGGTTATTTGGTTGTTCCCATCGCTCTCATCGCTATGTCTTGAGTCTCCTTAAAGCGGCGTGTCTGAGGGCTGAAGACATTTTGAGGACCTGCTGTATGACGATTGGCCGAATAAAAATGCTTTAATATTTGATTTTCTTTTGAGAAATCGCAAGAGTTTCATAATTAATGCGCTTTTGATTCAAAACAATAAGCAAACTAAGTGTGTTTACCTAAAAGGGAGATTTTTTTTTTTTGTCTTTTTAAAAGTTCCTTAAACTTAAACAATGCAGTTATTTATTTAATTTTATTTATTCATTCATCTCAGGCGTCATCGGGCATCAAGGCAGGACACACCCTGGACGGAGTGCCAACCCATCACAGGGCACACACACACTCTCATTCACTCACACAATCACACACTACGGACAATTTTCCAGATATGCCAATCAACCTACCATGCATGTCTTTGGACCGGGGGAGGAAACCGGAGTACCCGGAGGAAACCCCCGAGGCACGGGGAGAACATGCAAACTCCACACACACAAGGTGGAGGCGGGAATCGAACCCCGACCCTGGAGGTGTGAGGCGAACGTGCTAACCACTAAACCACCGTGCCCCCATTTTATTTATTTATTTATTTATTTATTTTTGCCTGAAGCTAAACGCAGGAGGATTAAATAGTGACAGCAGTGAAAACTCTACCAGGTAAGATCATGCAGTCAGGTCCAGAAATATTTGGCCATATTACAAATTCTTGTTATTGTTGGCTAAAGTACATTGATTACTTCATAAATATGAGCCCAAACTACTGTAGGAAAAATTCTTCCTAGATTTCTATAACTCTTTTTACGAACTTTTATTTTACTTCTAGTAGGCTAGGTAAAAACAGAAATACTAATGAAATACTACAAATTCTTAAAGTCCTGAGCATCTGCTTTAATATAAGCGTCATATTTAATCACCACTGTGGAGTGGGACGTGATAAAGTCGGTCAATGATGAACACATTCATCCAAAACAGGAGGCACGTGCTATTATTAGGCCTGCTTGGCTTTCCGCAGATGGCCACCGGATGGCATCATTGCCTAACAGCAGAGAGAGGCAGTGTTTACTCACTCATGATGAACACGTCTCTAATCACACCTCATTGCTTGAGTTCAAGCTCTCGCTTTTCACTACCCTCAATTACATTTCTCCCCCGCTGACAGCTAATGTCATCAGGGCCATTACTAGAGTGTCTCGGCTCCGTCGCACCTCCACGGAGGTGCTAATAAACCTGCTGTCTTATCTTCCTGCCTGACAGAACGTGTGTGGATCAAATACGCCAGGGCAAATAAGAATGTTGGGCCTCCTAGTGCCATTCACTGATGAAGACCTGAGCACGAAGCTGACCAACACGACGGCAGATCATAGTCTCCAATTGAACAGCAATCTCATGGTTCATGGGCTGAGGTTATCATGCAGACGTTATCATGCTGGAAGTAGACATTATAAGATTATTTTAGCTAACAGACGTAGATTGTGGCAACCAGTGGATGCACGTAGTCCATAACGATCCTCATGACCAACTACTGCAGGGCAAATGGGAATGTTGGACCTTCTACAGACCTCCGGCCTATAGAGGTGGAGAACGTTCTAATCGATAGTAAGATAAACATTTATTTGATTTGTAATTTTGCAGTTTCTTTAACATGTCATATCATTTTACAGAGTCTGGCATGTATTAGTATGTACACCCTGTGAGAGAGAGAGAGAGAGAGAGAGAGAGAGAGAGAGAGAGAGAGAGAGAGAGAGAGAGAGAGAGAGAGAGAGAGAGAGAGAGAGAGAGAGAGAGAGAGAGAGAGAGAGAGAGAGAGAGAGAGAGAGAGAGAGAGAGAGAGAGAGAGAGAGAGAGAGAGAGAGAGAGAGAGAGAGAGAGAGAGAGATTTTATGGTCTGTGAAACACTAACACAGACCAAGATAGACAGACAAGAAAGAGAGAGAGAGCAAGATTGACAGAAATGGAGAGAGAGAGAGAAAGAAAGAGAGAGAGAGAGAGAGAGAGAGAGAGAGAGAGAGAGAGAGAGAGAGAGATGAGGCAAGAAAGACAGACAGATCTGTGAACAGAGAGAAAGAGAGATGAGGCCAAGAAGACAGATAGACAGAGAGAGAGAGAGAGAGAGAGAGAGAGAGAGAGAGAGAGAGAGAGAGATTTTATGGTCTGTGAAACACTAACACAGACCAAGATAGACAGACAAGAAAGAGAGAGAGCAAGACTGACAGAAATGGAGAGAGAGAGAGAGAGAAGAGAGAAAGGACATGTGATATGAACAGAAAAGCATCACAGTGGTCCTTGCATTCAAAAGCACAAAAGAGTGTGCACTTTAATGCCTTTGTGGCGTCCACACACACCTTCGTTTCTCTAAATGTTCGTGTTTCAGCTTTAGTGCTACTGCAGATACACTCAAAAAAACATAAAGGCAGCTCCGGTTCCCAGCTGCCTCACAACATTCTCAGTAAAAGATGAGCTAAGGCTCACAGGGGAAGGCGAGAGAGATACAGTGGGCTGGAGAAGATACAGAGAACAGAGCAGTAATAACAGGGATGAAAGACTGCAGCCGGAGCTGAGCCGCGCTCATACGGAACATCTGCACAATGTCCTGTGCTACACTTCTCCTTCCTTCTAGCTTTAAAGTGCTTAAAAGTAACGGCACCTGCACGGACAGGCTGCATACGGCAGGTTAACCACCTCACGTCACCCTACCAGAGAATATGACACATGATAGTTAGTTCATCACTCACGTGATCACATGCTCTATATTTATACACACTTACTCTTATAAACCTTCTCTAACGTCGCTGATGTTATAAGGCTTGTATGTTATACGGTAATGAGCCGTGTGAAGGTTCGGTGTCTAACCTGGACTGTGGGAGGTGATGACGTCAGCGAGCGCCTGGTCTGGCGTAGACTCCTGGTTGTTGTTGTCCTGCTCCTGCAGCTTATCCACCATGGCGATGACGCAGTTCAGTCCTTTGGCCACGTTGGCCCACACCCTGTCCTAGAGACACCAGAGAGTGAGTCAGAGCTACATAGACATCACTATGGGCTGCGCTGATGATATCATCAGTCTCTCACGAGACACTTCAGCTCATTTGGCACTTCTCCTTGGCATGTGTTGTGGAAGTTCTGAGGTTAGAGAGATTTAAAGAATAAAGTATAACACTGGTAGACACGAGCAAGAGTAAAAAGGTTACACAGTTTATTGTGCTCAGCTGCGCAGCACGACCCAACACTCCACATGTACCATGAGGGATGAAGGGCCAAGATCATTGATTACATCAATGTTTTATAGACTGAACTCAAGAAAACAGAAGATATATACTGTAAAAGCAAAACATCATCAATCATTGGCTCAAAATTACCTCATGCATCTCCTGACCAAGCTAATCTGACCAGGCCAAGTTCTTCTAGAGGACCTATGGGACATTTGTTTATGGACAACTCGTCCCCAGTCCCTACTGCCCTTGTCATAATATTAACAAAACCTACTGATGACGATGTCAGTCTCTGGTCATGACGCACACAGGGTACATAGAAGCATAGAAGGACAAAGAGTTATGAACATCTTAAGATTAGAAATTTCCACCACACACGTTTGTAGTAAGATTCAAAGACAAGGTTGACAAGGTGTCTCTACACCTGCACATCTTTATTTACAACCTCATATTCAATACAGAGCTCGGAAACGTTACACCTGCTCTACAAAGCACAAGCTTAATAACAGCATAAGCAGCATTTCCCCCACGTGAACTTTCACCGCTTCAGCTCTGGTGAAAGCCTCACAGGATCATATACTTTAATGGAGCTGATGTGAGAACGTTTGCCCTTCTCTCTTCCTTGCTTTCCACACCACACACAGTCCCTGGCTTCATTATGTTGTGTTTTTGTTGTCGTGTTGTGGTTTCTGCAGTCTCTCTCACCCTTATACAGCAAGAGTAATTAGGCTTCCCAGTGCGATAAGTACAACAAACTACGTGCCTCCTTTGTTTCTCCCCCTTTATTGGAGACCATTTTCTTCCTTGTGCTTTTCCTATTTATTTTTTTTTAACTGAGCTGCACTGAAAAGAGTCATTTCATCACTGATTACAGATTGTTGTCTTAGCTTCGCTGCTAATCTCCCGCTGTTAGCCGCAGCTATGACACCAATGGTGCACAAAAAAAACAAACACACACACACACCTTTTATTACTATAAAATGAAAGTATTTTGCTCTATTTCTCTGTTGTTTCATTTTCTGCACAATTATTCAAACTGAAACAGATTGTTGTCACAGACATTTGTTCAAGACACAGAGCGCTAAACACACCACACACACACACACACACACACACACACACACAGACACACACATACATTTATATATATATATATATATATATATATATATATATATATATATATATATATATATATATATATATATATATATATGCAGAAGACACATATATAGATGTGTGCACACACACAGACACACAAACAACACACACACAGACACACAGTTAGAAGAAACAGTAGACTGTAACACAAATTTGCAAGCTCAGGGTATGAAGAAGAGCTCTTTCACTTCCTCACAGTGTTTAAGGCTTTTTAATGAATAATTTTCATAGTCATTTCTGCAGGTGAGCATCTGACTCGAGGCTCACATCCTTTCTCCATCTCCTCCTATTTATAAAGGAGATAAAACCTCTACGTTCATTTTTTTTTTTTTTTGATGATGATGGACTCATACAGACCGTTTCACCTTTTATTCTGAAACATTAAAACTGAAAACCTCCTGATCCTACAAAGTCGAGTCCTTCTCGCAGGCACTCAGCAGATCAGTGGGATAGAACAGGAGAGAACAGAGACAAAGAAAGGAGGGTATATACTTGCCCATTCCTCCTCGTCGTACTCCTTGTGGTGGGGAAGGTCTTGGGGTTTAAGAGGCTGGCGAGCTTCATTTTTCGGGGGCGTCTGAGATCCGGAGACGTTGTTGCAGACGACGATGCTCGGATCGCGGATCTGGGTCACGTCTGAGGTCACGGTTTGCGGTTGGGTCAGGTGTGTATCGGGATGGCTGGAAACCTGGCTCTTGGTTATGTAACCAGGTCGTGCTGCGTGTAGCGCAAAGAGAGCGTTCTTCACCAACTCGTCCTTCAGAGAGTGCACAAACTGCTCCGTCTGAAAGACAACGGTACGTGTGTTTAGCAGGAACATCTGACACTGACTCTGCTATTTTCTTACTCTCGCATGTCATTAATGTGAACTAAGAGTCAGTAGAGTGTGAGAACATCCAAGAACACATCACTAAACTTCACAGACACACACTTCAGAAGAAATGAATCAGAGAGAGAGAGAGAGAGAGAGAGAGAGAGAGAGAGGGATGAAAACACTAACACTAACACAGACCAAGACAGATAGATGTGTGAGATGTGTGTGTGTGCATGTGTGTGTTTTTATGTACTGTATGCATGTGAATGCTTATGTGTGTGCGCATGCAAGAGTGCATGTGAGTGTGTGTGTTTGCGTGTCTGTGTGTGTGTTTGCACGTGTGTGTTTGCGTGTGAAAGAGATACGTACTCTATACACTACAAATTACAGGTATATAGAAGATTCATGCAGCTCATCACAGGGACAAATGTACAATCACACCACACTTTTTCAGGTGGATGTTTCAGGGACAGAAGAACTCACTTATTAACAACATTAAACTGAAGCACTTTGGCATCTGGAAAGTGCCACTACGAGTCAGTTATTTCACCAGTTTGATTGATTCTATTAACTACACGATGCTCAGTGTGTAATGATGCGTCGACTGTCTCATTTACATCTCTTTATAATTCCATAAATCACGTAGAACGTTCAGAAAACAGGTTCGTTCCTGTTATCGATTATATTATAGCAGCTAAAAACAGTCATTCTCTCATCATTAAATCTTTTCTCTAAGTTAATAAGACCCAAAGAATCAAACAAACAAATAAAAAAAACATTATTATTGCTAATGAATTGCTTTCATTGTTTTGCCTTCGGTTGTTTAGGGAAACCGAACAGTCGCCACAGGGATCAGCTGTGAAAAATCATGTCATTTAAGTGACGTGACATACAGCTAAGTTCGGTGACCCATACTCAGAATTTGTTCTCCGCATTTAACCCATCCAAAGTGCACACACACAGCAATGAACACACACACACACACCGTGAACACACACCCAGAGCAGTGGGCAGCCATTTATGCTGCGGCGCCCGGGGAGCAGTTGGTGGGGGTTCGGTGCCTTGCTCAAGGGCACCTCAGTCGTGGCCGGGCCGAGACTCGAACCCACAACCTTAGGGTTAGGAGTCAGACTCTCTAACCATTAGGCCACGATTTCCCCATATATATTATGTATATTATGTATATTATGTTCATGTATATTATTAAGGTATAAACTAAATGCCATGAGCTAAACTTCTATTCTTTAACAATTTCATGCTTCATTCTTCAAACAAATCGACGTGTTCTAGCCATCGAAAAAAGTCCAAATTCCCAGTTATTTTGCTTGACACAAAGATCCATTTCTAAAAAAAATCTGATGAGATATGAGAGATTTGACTTTGCCAATCTGATAGAAAAATAAGAGCAAGTAGGTAAAAGCCGACCTGAGGGAGAACGTCAACCTGCGTAGTGTCGGACCTGCTTATCTTTCAAGTGTGACGTGAAACTCGCAAAGGAGATCGATTGTGTGTACTGTATCGTGCGGTCGGTCGAACACCAGCTCTTTAACTCTCTCATTTTACAAGCGCAACGACGACTGACTTTTTCCGCCTCGCGCTCGATCGATCGCTTAATAAGTCATTGATCTAATTCTCCAGAAGCTTATCACGGTCATTTCCGTTTAATCAGTCTAGGGCTGAAATGAACTTTCTGGATTATTATGAGCTTGAAATTCCAAATAATATTTTTGAAAGATGATGAATTCACAATAGCAAATTCTAAAAATTTAAGACGTCCAAAACGGTATGACGGTTAGAAGACTTTATTTTTTTTGGGCTAACGTCACGTACAGTACCTGATTCAGCTTGTGTGAAAGGAACGATGGTGCGAAGGAGCAGCAAGTGAGTTAAAGCCGCCGGATCAGTAAAGAACGAGGCTGCAGGAATTTAAAAACATGGAGTAAAGGAAATTTCTCAGTGTTGTGTTTTGAAGGAAGATTAAATTCTGAGGTGTAATTTGAAACGGTTGTGTTGGGTTTTTATGTCTACTATTCATCACGAATAACGATCCAATTTATCACCTTTAGGATCAGGGTTGGAGCTGGTTAGGGATTATCTGAATCTAAATGCAGGTGGATCTGCACCCAGGATGCATTTAAAACGGGGTGAGATCTGATCAGTATTCAGACCTGAAAGGTTTTTTTTTTTTTTTTTTTTTTTTTTAGCCAGCGGGAAGACGAATGTAAATAAAGAAATCTGTCTCTTCAACATACATCGATTAAAGTACATCATAACACACGTGGAGGTCGGTGTACGAGTGCTAAAGTTGGATGATCTGCGAAGGAAAATTCTGCATCTTTGATTAACCAGCCATACGGAAACGATTAATAAACAACAGGATGCAGAGCGCAAAGATTTCTAATCTGATTGAATCCGACTAAACCTGAGATGGATTTGACTCCAGGTGTAAATGAAAAACTTGATTAAGAGGCAAGAAACGATAGAGTTTATGTTTCTGTTTACTACAATCATTGCAAACGTATTTACACCCGTCGAACTTTTCCAGATTTTGTCACGTTACAAACACAAACAAAGAAAATCTATTTTATTGGGATTTTATGTGATAGACCAACACAAAGTGGCACATAATTGTGAAGTGAAAGGAAAATGATAAATGGTGTCCAAAATCCTTTACAAATAAATATCTGAAAAGTGTGGTGTGTATTTGTATTCAGCCCAATACTTTGTAGAACCACCTTTGGCTGCAATTAGAGCTGCGAGTCTTTTCTGTAACAGCTTTAACATCCAGAGAGTAAAATTTTTGCCCATTCTTCTTTGCATTATAGCTCAAGATCAATCGGATTGGATTTTCAATTTTTAAGTCTCGCCACAGATTCTCAACTGGATTTAGGTCTGGACTTTGACTGGGCCATTCTAACACATGAATATGCTTTGCTCTAAACCGTTTCTTTGTAGCGTTGGCTGTATGTTTTGGGTCATTGTCTTGCTGGAAAGTGAACCTCCGCCCCAGTCTCAAGTCTTTTGCAGACTCTGACAGGATTTCATCTAAGATTGCCCTGTATTTAGCTCCATCCATCTTCCCATCACCTCTGACCAGCATCTCTGTCCCTGCTGAAGAAAATCATCCTCACAACATGATGCTGCCACCACCATGTTTCACGGTGCGGATGGTGTGTTCAGGGTGAGGTGCGGTGTTCAATTTCGGTCTCATCTGACCAGAGCACCTTCATCCACATGGTTTGAATGTGTCTCAAACTGCAAATGGGACTTTTTATGGCTTTCTATCACCAATGACTGTCTTCCATAAAGGCCAGATTTGTGGAGTGAACAACTAATAGTTGTCCTGTGGACAGATTCTCCCACCTGAGGTGTGGATCTCTGTAGCTCCTCCATGGGCCTCTTGGCTGCTTCTGTGATTAATGCTCAGTTTAGGTGGACAGACATGTCTTGGTAGGTTGGCTTAGGATATAGTTTTATAACCTAATCCAGGTTTAGACTTCTCCACAGCTTTATCCCTGTCCTGGATGTTCCTTTCTTTGGTCTTCATGCTGCTGTTTCATGCTGCTATGGGCTTCACAGAACAGCTGTATTTATACTGAGATTAAATTATACACTGATGGACTCTATTTACTAATTAGGTGACAATTAGGGGACAAAAAAAGCAGTTGGTTTCACTTGATTTTAGTTAGGGGTATCGGAGTAAAAGGGGCTGAATATAAATACACATCACACTTTTTAGATATTTATTTATCCATTTTCCTTCCACTTCACAATTATGTTCCACTTTGTGTTGGTGTATCACATAAAATTCCAATACATTACATTTTTGGCTATGAATACTTCTGTAAATACCAGAATAAATAAATTAAATAAATAAATGCCTGATAACAAACTAAAGGAAAAAAAAAACCCCAAAACATTCTTAACATTTTAAACCCTGTTCAGACGGGATTGACTGTAGTTTTTGTTACATTTAAATTGTACCTAGGGCATTTATTTTTTATTTATTTATTTTTTTTTTACTTACAGGTATGCCTTAAAAACATTTCTGTTATAAATATTTTAAATGTTATATGGTGTCTAGTAATTCATTGAGAGTCATCTTTAAGCAGTAACATGTATTGTAGATGCTAAGGTACATAATTTAACCCTCCAGTGGGATATACTGTACTGTAGTTGAGAGTTCAAAGGCTCATAAAAAGAATAAACTCTAGTAGTTTATTTGTAGTTTACTATGGGAATATACTATTGCTGTTCGGTTGTAGACCGTAGGTTTGAAAACTGGGTAAATGATCCCAGGATGCCCCTTGTAGTATCAGGTAAAGAGGCAAAGGGGGCGTTAATTTATTTAGTTTTTTTACCAAATCTGAGATCATCCGGTGTTCGGTCTCATTTGGGGCGAATATGTGTCTTGCGATCCTGGACAAACTTGTTGCCCTGCATTTGGATTAACTAAACAAAAAAAACACTTTTGGAGCGTACTATTTGCCGTATTTAGTCCCCTAGCCAACGTATAACATATAACTCCGTGCCTACACTGAAGCTCATTAGCAGAAGAAAGAAAATAAAATCAATCAGAAGAGCGTGAAAGTGCAGGCTGATTAAAGAGGCTATTATAACGTCAGCTACAGGTATAAAGATGCTTTGTATTCGCAAAGGGCCACAATATCACACAATGTGTAGTTTAGAGATAAATGAATGAGCAGTTGTATCACTGTAAGTTACTTAATCACCTAATTAAACGATAAACACTCACTATCGGATGAAGACGTGTGGCATAATTATACCGGGTTCACAGACAAAGCTAACTGGCAGAAAGTCATCCGTAATTGCACTCTAAAATTGAGAGGAGACTGAAGAGATGAAACTAATCCCGTCTTGATAAGGCTTTTCTATGTTGTTGAGGCACCTTGAGCCTCAGGACCAACTTCACTGCGGAGAATCTACAATTCTCCCGAACTGCACTGGAACAATAAACACCGTTCTTTCAAATGATCTCTTTTTTAGTTGGTGTTTTGACTTATTTACGTTTACGGCATTTAATAGACAAACTTATATTTATCTCAACTGTGCAGTTCAGGGTTAAGGGACTTACTCAAGGGCCAAGGAACTCACAAGCTTCGGATAAGTAGTCCATCATCTTCAACTAAAAATCCCATAGCATGTGATTTACTGTACATCATTTTCATCCTCATTAAACAAGTTAGTGAGCCCTCTTTTGGTCTGTGGAAGGGGCGGAGTCATCCTAGAAGAGACCACGCCCATTTATCGCTTCACCCTAAGCGCACAAGTGAAGTCGACTTATGCAAGGTGATTATTGAATAAACAGCACCTAGAGCATAACAGAGGCAATGTGTGTGTGTGTGTGTGTGTGTGTGTGTGTGTGTGTGTGTGTGTGTTTTCATCCATGTAAGATTATAAAATCAAATGTTTCTCTCTCTCACACACACCCACACACACACATACACACACAGGAGGTCTGAGATTTCAATCAGTCTCTGCTAGCCGTGGCGGTGGACACTGTTTGGACTCCCATCTCTAATCAAGGTGGAGAAGAGCAGTGACAGCGAGAATGTACCAATTAAAGCAGCTGATTGGCTGTTATTCCGCTGAGGGAAAAACAATCTCATCGTAGCAGATTGCGTACTGACAGCACCAGATGTAATTCATTAATTACACTGATAAAACACCAAAGCCTCCGATCTGGCAACCGTGCATGCCCTGCCTTTGTTACGATTTGGCACAGAAAAGAGACGGCCATTTGCACGCGTGCTAGAGGCTTGTGAATTAAAACGAAATTGTTACAATCTCTTTCACTAGCTATAGGGCACGAATTACAAAGAGACACAAATTGGACACAGCAGCTCTTTAATCAAAACATTTAAAAGCAGATGATTACTGATTTAACTCTGAACGGATGAAGGAATTGCTGCACCGTGTGTGACATCGCTCTGGTGTGTGCTTGTGTAAAAGCTGTGTGTTCACAATGCAGAGAAGGACATTGATTTTGGAGGCAGGTCTCCAAATTTTTTTTTTTTTATGTTCTTAACTTTTTTCAACATATTTTTTTCATTTGTATTCCACCGATGGTTCAGTGATTCTTACATCATTCTTACAGTAGTTACGAGGGAAAAAGCACACTGTATTATCATTTGGTGAAAAAGTTGTGACTTGTGGAAAAGGTGTGGAAAGAATAAAAAAACGTCAATTTATTTATATAACTAAAGAAATTAATAATGTAACTTAGGTCAGAAAAGTGTCAATAGGTGTATCTGAGGCACAAAAGTGCAAGAAGAAGAATCAGGACTCAACGGTAGCGTGTAAATCCCTTCCCTACAAACAGGAAGCTACGGAAAAAAAACTATTCAGACATTTGACCCTGAAGTGACCTTGATTGTTTGGATCGATTTGAAAATCAAATCAGTCCAGCTGCTTGTTGCATAGTTGCTTCCATATAAATCATACAAACATTTAACCACTCTATGTTGAGAAATCGCACATGCGAGAATCTCAGACACCCATCCCACCCTGAACACCATCTGTTTGACCTTCTACCCTCTGGCAGATGCTTCACGTCCATCACATCACGCACAAACAAACAGACTCAGGAACAGTTTCTACCACAAAAAACAGCCATTAGAGAACTGAACTCCAAAAAACACCATCACTAAATGTTAAGAACTATTTGTAATACACACATTCACATCTATACATTTCATAGACTCTTACCTTATATTTATTTATTTATTAATTCCTGACCATAAATCTGTATTATTTCAACTAAATAGTATTTTATCGGATCACTAGTATATTACCTTTTTATGCACCATAAGGACTGACACACAATTTCATTGTACAATGTTCATCTATCTATCTATCTATCTATCTATCTATCTATCTATCTATCTATCTATCTATCTATCTATCTATCTGTCTGCCTACCTACCTACCTATCCACCCATCCATCCATACTAAAGGACCAAACACACCAATAAAAATTAACAGCAATAAATTGCATTCGTGTTGTATAAACAAAGTAATAAATGTATATGTGTAAACATAGTAACTAATTAACTAGCATCTACAGTTGTTGACGTTTTTTGTCTGCCCTCTGTTCGGAGTCACCACAGAGGATCATCCGATCTGCATGTTTGACCCTTCCTCACCCAACCCTCTCATTTTATACAGGCTTGAGACCGGCACAGACAGTTAACCCTTAAGTGGCTGGGTTGGTTCCCTGCCTGGAAAATGAACCTGGGTCTTAGCTTCGAGATCCCGCTGGTCTACCAGAGAAGGTGGCATGTAGAGTAATACTAATGAACATTAAATTGCTAGCTTGTTTTAACTAGCATTGATAACGTCAGCCTGCTGATTAATCCGAGAGAATAAATAATACATTCTTTTCATTTTTGCAGATAAGGTAAAATGATCAGCCCTCACATGGGAGGTGACCTATTGACAGGAACCATTAAAGTATCCAAGTGGTTACTTCTAATTGGTTGCTTGTCATTCACTTAAAGATTTTCTATTTTCTTTAGAAAACAATTTTGAGGAGAAAACAAATTTGATTGTAGAAAACACCTTCTGAACATTTACAATACTCTTTAAATGTTAAAATAAAATACTTTCACATGAAAAAATCTATGTTCTATCAGATAATCACATAAGAATATGAGATGCCAGAATCTGATACACATCCATTAATGATGTAAATATTGCCAATCTAGCACTTTAAACTTTACTGGCTGCTATAACATGCTACTGAAAATGGGTCCTCACCTTTTCTTCCAGACTCTTGAGAGCATCCCGAAGGCTGTGGCTGCAGCGTTGTTGGGCCTGTTGGAGCAGGTGCTCGGCCAAGCTGCAGATCAGGGGCTGAAGATGCGACACCAAGCTCAGGATCTCTCTGGCTTTGGCTGTGTGCTCTGGAGAGTAGTAGATGCACTGATATGCCGTGCTGTAGCTGTGAAGAAGAAACAGAGGATGAAACAAGCCAACAAAGCATCTAGCCAATAAGCCAACTAACCATATCAACAAATAAGCCACTCAACAAGCCAACCAATCAACAAACCAATGAACAAACAAATCAAGAAGCAAAACAAACCAACAAACAAGCCAACCGAAAAAACAAACAACATGCTAACAAACAAGTCAAGCAAAAAACAACAAACCAGCCAACCAAACCAACCAACAAGCTAACCATCAAACAAAATAAACAAACCAAGCAAAACAAACAACAAATAAAATAAGCAACAAACCAACCAACAAACAAGCCAAATAAAAAACATCCAAACCAACAATCACGACAACCAACAAACAAGCGAACCAACAAACAAAGCAAACCAAACAACAAACAAGCCAACAAACCAACCAACCAAACCATCAATCAAGCCAACCAACAAACCAACCAACAAACAAACCAAGCAAACCAAACAACAAACGAGATAAGTAACAAACCAACAAACCAACCAACCAAACCAACAAACAAGCCAGCCAGCAAACAAGCGAAACAAAAAAAACAACCAACCAAACAAGCCAGCCAGCAAACAAGCGAAACAAAAAAAACAACCAACCAAACAACAAACAAGCCAACCAACAAACCAAGCAAACCAACAAACCAAGCAAACCAACAAACCAAGCAAACCAACCAACAAACAAGCCAAACAACAACCGAACACAGACACACAGGCAGTGGTGACTCAAATGTTAATGTGCTGAGTTACTGATCAGAACGTTTTGGGTTCAAGCCCAATTTCCATAAAGCTGCCACTGTTGGGACTTAGGGCAAAGGCACTTAATCCTTCCTACTCTAGGGGCCCTATATCATGGCGGACCCCAACATCTTAACAAGCTCGGATATGTGGAAAAAAGGTCACTTTGGTGTAATATTTATTTGTCCTAAATAAAGTTGTAGTTATTTTTATAACTCAAATGTTATTCAAAATCATGAATATGTAAGCACAGAGAAACAAGACAGGCTATGGAGCTGACCTATGGAGGACAGAGCAGAATCAATATGAAGACTGCAGCTCCAAACCGCTATAATTTGATCTAATCGATAGTCGCCCACTAGCTTTGTGCATTGTGCCTGTAAATTCATCGTGGCTGATTTCATAGCTAATTTAAGTCACTTAAACGAGTCAAATATGACATAAGGTGAGGCAAGACGTCCAATTGGTTTCCTCATTATCCATTACAAGCAAATTGAGCAGTTTTGCTGCAGGAAGTGCATATTAATGATCAGCGTTAAAGGCCATTGAATAGTTCTCCAGTGTGGAGTCACAGCATGCTCAATGCGCACAGCTTTAAATATGTTTTACAGAGAGACTAGCTGAAATTCTATAAGACAGATTCGTTTGTTTCTATTCATCTTCAAAGCACAAAAAACTACTGCCATGTTTGACTGGGAATACGACCAGGGTTCCTGTTAGCTGTGGACATTTTGGACATGCGGAAATCTACGTTAAATAATATTTCATGCGTATTGTATTATTCCTGGATGTCATTGAAACACACGTAGCGTGAACTTCAACATCGGCTCAGTATAACTATTCCATTTAATTTCTTTCCCCTTTCCTCCTCTTCTTCTTATTGCTTTTATTTTATCTTACAAAAATCTAATGTATCTAATAATAAAGCTTATTATTCATTATTACTGTTATGTTAGCAACTGAAAAAAAAAAGAATAAGCATTCATTCATTTTGTATTTTCAATTAATAATATTTGAAATTATAAAACCTAAAGAAATTGACAAAAAAAAAAAAATTAAAGTTAAAATGTTTACTGGGTCTTTACACAAAATACAAAAAAGTGATTGACAATGGGGGGCACGGTGGCTTAGTGGTTAGCACGTTCGCCTCACACCTCCAGGGTTGGGGGTTCGATTCCCGCCTCCGCCTTGTGTGTGTGGAGTTTGCATGTTCTCTCCGTGCCTCGGGGGTTTCCTCTGGGTACTCCGGTTTCCTCCCCCGGTCCAAAGACATGCATGGTAGGTTGATTGGCATCTCTGGAAAATTGTCCGTAGTGTGTGATTGCGTGAGTGAATGAGAGAGTGTGTGTGCCCTGTGATGGGTTGGCACTCCGTCCAGGGTGTATCCTGCCTTGATGCCCAATGACGCCTGAGATAGGCACAGGCTCCCCGTGACCCGAGGTAGTTCGGATAAGCGGTAGAAGATGAATGAATGAATGAATGAATATTTGAAATTATAAAACCTAAAGAAATTGACAAAAAAAAAATTAAAGTCAAAATGTTTACTTGGTCTTTACACAAAATACAAAAAAGTGATTGACAATGGGGGGCACGGTGGCTTAGTGGTTAGCACGTTCGCCTCACACCTCCAGGGTTGGGGGTTCGATTCCCGCCTCCGCCTTGTGTGTGTGGAGTTTGCATGTTCTCTCCGTGCCTCGGGGGTTTCCTCTGGGTACTCCGGTTTCCTCCCCCGGTCCAAAGACATGCATGGTAGGTTGATTGGCATCTCTGGAAAATTGTCCGTAGTGTGTGATTGCGTGAGTGAATGAGAGAGTGTGTGTGCCCTGTGATGGGTTGGCACGCCGTCCAGGGTGTATCCTGCCTTGATGCCCGATGACGCCTGAGATAGGCACAGGCTCCCCGTGACCCGAGGTAGTTCGGATAAGCGGTAGAAAATGAGTGAGAGAGTGAGTGATTGATAATGGTTGGTGTAGAGGTCTCAAGTAAAGAAACCAATGCTTAATGCTTAATACATAATAACTGGCATTATTGTATTATTAAGATTAAGGTTAAAAAACTGAATTCAAAAATTTTTTAACTGAACACTGAGAGAAAGTCTTCACATTCGCTAAGTACATCAGTTCATCCATCCAACTTTGTCATGTCGAACCAGAATAATTTTCATCAAAGCCTTATGCATAAAAATGTTCAAGTACCGAGCCATAAAAGGGTCTTCAGATATTAAATGTCATATCCATCAAACACTAGTCATTCATTAGCTTGGAAATACGTAGCTTCCTTTTGTCATTATTAGCAAAGACGTGGAAACCACACAAAGCTGTTGGGTTTAAAAAGATGACTCCATATGCTGGCCACAAATTCCATTTAGCTTCTCTAATAAAAAGCCCAATTAGGCTGGGATTCATCGAGTCCCGGAGACAAATCAAGATTTGAAGGTTTCTAACACACCTGATCCAGCTGAGAAGGGGTTTGCTAATGAGCTGATGAGTTAGATCAGATGTGAAGAGTAAAGGAAACACGGTTCAGGGTTATGGGAAGGGCAAAATCATAACCTGGAGAAAATAATGAACAGGACAAAATAGCATTTGAGACCTAAAATTGGCAAAGTGGACGCAAAACCCGAGGCCATGGTGGAGAAAAAACATCAGAGCCTTTATTAATTGAAAACATGGCTAAATGCTATGGGGCAAAAAACAAAAAAACAAAAAAAAAAAATGAACTGCCTCCTTCTTGAGATGCTCTAAAAAGCAAAAAAGAAGGCAATTATAAATCAAAACTACCGAAAACTTTTTTTCTCCCAAGACAATTATGCACTCAAAGTTATTTTTGGATTGAAGTGCTACTCTATAAAACCTGCGGGGGTGTTAGCAGCTTTCCGAGTAAATTAGCTCCTGTTTCTGAGCTGCGCTAATCCACCACACAGAGCAAGACTGCAGCTTTCAGGGGGTAAGAGAACAGCATAAAGGTAAACGTCTGCTATGGGTGTTCATAAATCATCAATGGGAATGAATGATGAGAGTAAATAGAGCGAGAGAAGCGCAAAAGCCCTTAAGTGTAATTAAGTTTAAGTTTAATTAATTGCAGAGAAACCGAGAGAGAGGTGTAGAAGCGTGCTTCTTGGCTTGCTACTAGCATCCGGCGGGGAACAACTTGGACTTAATCACTGATCCGAGACCTGTGCTTACGTTTTTCCTGGGCGATAGTGATACTGCTGAAACCGCACAACCATGTGACAACAGCAAACTGCGCTTTACAGCATTTCATGCATAAGCACAAGGTTTAGCCTGGACTGAATTACACACTCTGAAACACGCTCACCTTCTTGTTCATTAACCACACACACACACACACACACACACACATACGTATAAGATGAAACTTTCTCAGTAAATTTACTACGTCCGCAGGCTTTGCTTCAGCCTGAATATTATAAGCATTGTCTCTCTCACCATCCGACACATGCAGAAAAAATGCTTAATGATTCAAAGTGGCTGTTAAAAGATAGATTAGTCATGTCCTGCCATCCAGGTCATGCCTACCAGCTTCAATTAAACACAAGTAAAGTGAGGAATAAAAGGCTCTCGAGGTACACACAGTGCCAGGGACACGCTTCCTTAATGAGACCTAAATGGATCGGCTCAGTATAGACGAATACCAATATGGATATTATGAGGGATGTACAATAAATCATATTTAAACCCTGTATTATTTTTTGGCTGATTTAATGAATCAGAATTAGTTTCTCTTAAGACGTCTTGTCTCAGTTCATCACAATTACATAGTGGTAGAGTTAGGAATAATGTTTAAAACGCAGATTCACTGGTACCATCCCAATGAATTATTTTCCAATTACAGAATGTCCCAAAGTGTTTTAATCTTCTTAAACTACAGCAATTTACTATCATGACATTTGTTTATTATTTAATTTATAAAAGACTTTGCATTTCATACCTTATTACATTTCATCATTACCACTCTGTTGCAAATGTCGCTTTATTTACTCGAATATTCTATTTTATTTCTATTTTTATCTCATCGCTTTCGACATTTTTTTTCAGAACAATCGAAGTATTTTTGTATAACAACGCAGGTAAAAAACATTTTGCAACATGTTGAACTGAATTGTTTATTTGACTTAAAGGTAGCGTCTCTGATGTTTGAAAGCCAATGTTGACATTTGAAATCACCAAAATAAACACGCCCCTAACCCAAATGGGTCCCACCCCTGTATCGATAGCTCCGCCCCACACATACATACGTAACCCAGGCAACTAATGGAAAGAAATGTGTCTTTATCATAGCTGAAGGGAAGAACAATACGATTGCAGATAAACAAACAAGCAAAAATGACACACAAGCATAATCATGTAAAGGACAAAGGCATATATTAGTTCTGTGTAACAAAACAAAACCAACGTTACTCACCTATCGAGAAGGAAAAAAGCGCCTCGGCGTCTTAAGTAAAGTTGGTCACATATTCACAGATTGGAGTTTCCCGAGTCAATAACTCCTGAGCTAAACGCTGTTACTAGCAAAACACGGTTGTAGCTGCGTCTCTACATTACTACGATAGAAAAGAGGTGTTATTTGTGTAGTAACAGCGTTTAGCTCAGGAGTTATTGACTCGGGAAACTCCAATCTGTGAATATGCGCCAACTTCCTGCTCCTTCATTTCTCTCCAGCGCTGGAAAGCTGATCCTATATTAACACGGGCGCTATAACCGCTTTCTGCTAATGTCACACATGCGCACTGAACACTCTCTCACACACCCCCCCAATTTAGATCTTAGTTTAGATTTTTGTTTAGTTGTCGGCCCGACTCAGTTTTCTGAAGCATTTCTCAAAAATCATAGACCCCACCTTTAATCTGATTAATATGATACCAGCTATAAACAGTCCTTCCTTCTCCATCCTCCTTTTTTCTCTCCACGTTACTAAGCAGCTTTTCATGTTAGCAAAAATGAACATTCTCAAAATTCTGCCATATAAGAAAAATCTGAGCTTTACCTCCGACTGCTAAAAAAGCATTAACAATGGAGACTGTCAAATCCAATGTCACTATGAAAAGCTTCAACAAAGGCATATTTTATAAATCTGTACATTTAGGTCTATACTGTTTAAGCTCCTGTGTACATTGTGGGAATAGAAACAATAATGTATTACAATAAGCACATTAATAATTAATAAACCTGTGATATGAATTATAGCCAACACTACTGTCAACTGCTTTAAGAAAAAAAAAAATTACAAATGAAATAAACCTTCCGTACAATTAAAATAAATAATAAATCCAACAGTGTGTTGGTGTAAATTATGATGGTCAATATGCAAAATACCAATATTCCATTTTATTTATCTGTGTAATGCTTTAACAATACACATTGTCACAAAGCAGTTTTACAGAAAGAGAAAAATTCAGAATAAAAATAATAATGATCCCTAAACTATCCCTAATGAGCAAGCCAGAGGTGATGGTGGTGAGGAAAACTGCCTGAGATGATATGATTTAAAGGTGGGGTGCACGATGTTTGAGAAATGCTTCAGAAAACTGAGTCGGGCCGACAAACAAAACAAACGTGTAGCCAATGAGCAGAAAGGGGCGTGTCTTGTCAATATGCTGTGGAGAGAGTGTTCAGTGCGCATGTGTGACCTTAGCAGAAAGAGATTGAAGCATTGACATGGCGGATACCTGCTGTTACCTCTGCCTCGGGTTCTAGGTGTTGAACGTCGTCTTCCGCCTGAAACGGAGCTAAACCTTTCACTGTACAACACACAGTACTACAAAAACACATTTGTATTACCATAGTATTACTCATTGTGTTCATTTATTGATAAAAATATCCCCTCGGCCAGCTGCCCCAGCAGGTTCCGCCATAATAGTTGCCTGGGTTACGTATGTATGTGTGGGGCGGAGCTATCAAAACATGGGTGGGACCCATTTGGGTTAGGGGCGTGTTTGTTTTGGTGATTTCAAATGTCAACATTGGCTTTCAAACATCGTGCACCACACCTTTAAGGAAACCTCCTCATCATCTGGGTGTTACCAGAGAGTGTGATGGTAAATCACTGTGAATAAAATGTTATGATTTCTTGGAAGCCATGACGATAAATTTGAGAATGCTACATTTAACATTTAAAAAATAATTAATCAACGTGATTATTTTATCTCGTTCCTAAAGATGGAGTGGGATCACCACTGTATATTCTTTTAGTGAGAAAGATGTCTTTTTCTTCACGAAACTAGACTCCCCAGGCTAACAGCGGTTGGTCTGTTTGCCACTTGACACTTAGGTCATTTTCCCTGATTCCCTCGATGTTAGAAACGGCGATACAAAATAATCATTTAGAAACTTTTCTGGGCCTTTTGCCTATTAAAGGTTGCTCTACAGTCAGTTTCATGTCTATAACAGGTATTTTGTAGAAGTCCTGTAGGAGGAACAGGGACTCTTAAGTGTTTTGTAAATGGCAGGAGAAATTTAGTCTGGCTTTTTCGGTGGGATTAGTCCACCTGTGACTGGCACACATGGAAGGGATATCTCACTAAAGTGGCGAGGTAAAAGAGTTTCTGAAGACTCGATGTACAATGTGCCACACCACCTAGCTAATAAACTGCTATCAATTATCAGAATTTAAAGAAGAGCAAAATAATTGTGATTTTACTTTTAGCCATCATTGTGCATCCTGAATGAATAATGATGGTTTTTGACTCGTCCGGTCGGCTAAAGCTGTGCCGTAGTGTATTATACTGTAGAGGTGTTGGAGATAGAAGGTGATATTACAGGTGACATAATGAATTGGCAATGTGGTTCCTGTTCCCTTCTTATTTCTTTCCCTGCTTGCACCGTGCCCCAGAGAACAAAGAGCGACAGCCGTTTCATTGTCCTTTCTGTAGCACCGCTTCATGCTCTCAAAACCTTGCTCCTTTGCTTTTGCCTTTCGTCCATCCAGCATGTCTTTGATGAATTAATGGAGCATTAAATGGCCACGTTTCGTATGTCACTGTTCGGGTTAGCTTTTAATCAAATCCAATCGTCAAAGTGTCGCTAGACAAAGTTGCTGTGGACAAGAGACAGTGAACAGGGAAATTGTGTGAGTGTATATCGTCGCTGTCGGGCGGAAATCTCGTATGTCCAAATTTGGTCAATTTCATATTTTTTTCACATATCGATGCTATTGGTCAGTCCCCACGTGGGTCTGTTATTTTTACAAGTTATTAACCAATCTAAAGTCTTGAAAATAGCTTGAGCGCAAATCTCATAACTCCATTGGACACTTCAACTGTCCACCTCTTCCTCACTCCGCGGGAGAGATTCGCGGCATATTTCTCCTCAAGAAGAGTCGCAACGAATCAACACGTCTTCTGAGGTAAATGTCTTCAAAACACTGGGCTCAAAGAAAAAAAAATCTTGACCCCCACTAGTTCTGGTGCTCCTCTGAGGACAGGAATTTAGCGCAAGACAATCCACTGCAATGCGGACTAAACCCTGTGCACTGCAGATAAGGTATGGCGTTTTTTTAATTTCCTGAAAAATAACGGTTTTGGAGATACGAGAATTCCGCCTGACAGCGACGATATGTAATTGTGTGTTTGATGGTTTCAGGCTGGTTCCTGGTTAGGTTATGAAAGAAAACACTACGGCAAGTGAATAAAACACAAGAAGAACTCTTAAAATAATCGCTTTCTCAAAACCAGTTGAAGAGGCAGTGAGTTACCAAGGAATGCCATTAAAATATAATGACAGCGCTGCTGTGTGTTCGACCACAAAAGCATTAAAATGGATCTGATTTCCAAGAGACATGCTATTAGATTTAGGCAAGAGTTTGAGGCTTGAGGAGGCTTACTTGTCCAGCGAGGCAGAAAATTGGAAACTTTAAGCTACAGTGAGTCATTAACTAAGTCAAATATGAAACAAAACCATCGGCATATCTGCCGGATTAGTCCTCAATATAATCTCTTTTTGAACAAAATTGATTTCAATTCAGTGAACCTCAAAAAGTACACTCCTTGTTATCGGTGGCTTGTGGAGCTGATAAACTGTCCATCTTCCCCAATGACCTCATGGCTCAGAGTGCTTTTGTGAGTTAAAATATTCCTGTATTAAGTGTTCTTTAGAAACTTCACACAGGGTTCAGACACTTTGAAATGAAGTGCCAGGCCATTAAAGGATTTTTCAAGCACTTACTTTGTGTTTGTTTAGCACACGACATCACTGTAGCAGCTCCTCGATTGTTTCGCGACTTTAACAGTGATGCGATTAGGTCAGCTTTTGCATACCAGCTTCATTATGCTTTGTTTTCTATCCAAGCTAAATTAATCTAGCGTTTTCTCATTCTCATTTTTTTCTTCCTTCGGTCAGGTGCTATAAATGAGCCCAGTTAATGTCAGTTCTGAGCATTTGGCCTGTGTTGAGTGGGTGAGGACAGAAGGAGTTAACTACAGTATTTATGCCAAATTACAGATTCATTCATTTATCTATCTTCAGTAAGCAGTTTAGCCTGGTCAGGGTTGTGGTAGATCTGGAGCGTATCCCGGGAATACTGGGCATGATTCCCCAGTCCATTGCAGGGCACCGTACATACACTCACTCTTTCACACACTGATTCATACCCTGGGGCAATTTTTCTTAGCCAATCCATCTACAGTACTGCCATATTTTTAGGAAGTGGTAGGAAAAATTAATTATTAGATTACTGCTTTAGATTAGATTACTAGATATCTACAATAAAGAGTACTAATACATTCATTCATTCATTCATCTTCTACTGCTTATCCAAACTACCTCGGGTCATGGGGAGCCTCGGGTCACAGGCATCATCGGGCATCAAGGCAGGATACACCCTGGACGGAGTGCCAACCCTTCACAGGGCACACACACACACTCTCATTCACTCACGCAATCACACACTAGGGACAATTTTTCCAGAGATGCCAATCAACCTACCATGCATGTCTTTGGACCGGGGGAGGAAACCGCAGTACCCGGAGGTAACCCCCGAGGCACGGGGAGAAGGTGGAGGCGGGAATCGAACCCCGACCCTGGAGGTGTGAGGCGAACGTGCTAACCACTAAGCCACCGTGCCCCCCAGTACTAATACACTGTAATAGAAATGGTTATCCATGCACGTCTATTTAAAATCTAATAAAAAGTTTATTTTTTTATTATTTAAAATGCTTCTTTGTATACAATCAACATTAATTCACTTTTCAGCGATTGGACCATGTCATAAACGTAAGCTAAACACTGGTGAAAGTCGATAAGAGAGATAGCCACGTTTCTATCCTGCACTATTTCCCTTATTTGCACATGCTCATAATGCAATATGATTGTAGACTGATCTGATCCCCAGCAGGTGCACTTGTTTTGAGCCAGCATGTATAATCTGTAACATGCTGTGTTGCTCTGATTATTTATAACACTTTTCCAATAAGATCAAATCTGTGACCAACTTTTTGAATTGGTTACTCTTCTTACCAGGGTCTCTTAATAAATGCACATATAGTTATAGTAAGAGAGATATAAAACTGAGAGAAACTCACCGGTCAAAGGCAATCATACAGTATTGCTAAAGAGAATGCAAAACAAAGTATGCCAGAGTTTCTGTCTTCGTGTAGTGTAGTGCGGTTTGGCACAAAGCCTAGCAAACTCAAATCGCTTGACCTTAATATGGGGTGCCTGACCATGATACGGGGTTACTGAAGGTGCCTGATCATGTCAAGGGGATACTGCAGATGCCTGACCATAATACGAGGATATTGCAGGTGTCTGACCATTATACTGGGATACTGCGTTTTCATGACCATGATATCCCCATATGCTCTGATACTGCAGGTCTGACAATGATATGGGGATACTGCAGGTTCCTTAATATAATAAGGGGATACTGCAGGTTCCTGACCATGATATAGGATACTGCAGGTACTTGACCATGATACCGACACAATGCAAGTGCCTGATCAAGACATAAGCTTACTGAATGAGCCTGACAATGATACTGTCATAGTGCTGACAAGGAGCTGAATAGTGCAGGTGCTTGACTATGATAAGTGCATAATGTTGGATTTCAACTGTTATATATACAGGTACTTGATTACTGAATGGACACAAATAGTCCACCAAGGTACAGACTCAGGTACTTCATTAGGTTATGGAAACAACGTATTTGAAAGGTACCTGATCAGGTACAGATACATTACATTGCCATACTGTAGGTTTTCTACCAGAGACCAACTAGGGTACAGACACAGGAACGCAACCAGCTTATGGATTAAAAACTGTCACATCACACTGGAAAGGCAGAAAAGCAAAATTAGATGTCTAGAGTCTCAGCAAATGAATTCAAAGATGCAGGTTTAAATGCATGAAGCACTGAACCGCTATTAATACAATTCATCATTGCTAATAGAAAATGGCGGCCAAAAGAGAGACTCCATGATTGAAACTATCATTAGTGTGAGCATATACTTTGAACCAAGACCTTTTATAATTGCCTATATGCTTTTCATATCATGAATTCAAGACATGTGAAATATAACGACCGAAGAATGCAGTATAGTTTTATACAATAATTGGGAAAGATAATGTTCACCTAGCGTCTGCATTTTATGGACGTTCACCAAAGTTCAGCGAAACTCAATAAGGTTTCCATATTAACAACTACCCACAAAACCCTATGCATAAAATCTTAACATGACTAATGATCAGAAAGCTACCCAACTGACTATTCACTGTAAAATAAGAACGAGCGGAAGTTCCACCGATTTGAGATCAGCAATGGATCGTTTTTTAGGGCGATAGCTTTTGAGGGATGCTACTGTGCCTGGTTCATTGCTTTCCCTGCTGATTTTGGCAGGTTCGGGTGAACCGGGCAGAAAGATGGGAACTGTCTAACTAATTAAACATCTCCTCTGACAGAGAGAAAGGGAGGCAAGCGGGGAGCAAAGGAGGGAGATAGCAGCAGACGGGAATCAGTAATTGAATCACAGAGTGGGGATTCAATCAAGAACGACACAGAATATCAATAGAGACCCTGGGGGTGGCAATGGAACCACACACAAGCAGCTGTTCAAGATGACAGGCTCAGAGAGAGAGAGAGAGAGAGAGAGAGAGAGAGAGAGAGAGAGAGAGAGAGAGAGAGAGAGAGAGAGAGAGAGAGAGAGCGAGCACAATGCCAGGCAAAGAAAAGTATCTATTCCCAATCAAAGCATGAAGGCCCTATTCAATACTGTCATGGAAACTGAACACAAGGCTCTGTAGTTCTGTTGCTTCCATCTTACTAAAGTAAACACTGATTACTTGTAACAATGACTAGCTCGAGGGCTGCGGCCTGTCAAAACACTTCCAAAATTAGAAGGATCAGAGGTGCAAAAAGCTGACCTCAGCGCCATCCTAATACCCCATGTGCTTCCGAGGGCATGATATCAGCTCAGTGCATCACCAAAAATAAATCTTTGGACAGGAATTGTAGAAAACATACAAAATCTTGCACAGACAATAAGGTCTCTCATGGGAACAGGAACTTATCTTATTATTTGACCAGAATCTGTGTTATCCTGGTTAGGGTTGTGGGGGAAATGTGGCCAGTCCACTACACCACTGGATACTATACAGATCCATTCACTCCATGGGGCTAATTAATGTGTCCAGTACATCTACAGCATGTATTTGGGAAATGGAGGAAAACCAAAGATCCCCAAAGAAACCCACATGATATAAAAAAAAAAAAAAAGCGAAACACTTAAAAACTTTAGATTCATCATGTTTCAGCTTCACAATATTCTTTAAAACAGCACCACCGCATTGCAAAACATGCCTACTGACACATTATTACTCCACTGCAAATGTGGGTAGAGATTATCGTTCAGAAATAAACCAATCAGAGATCTTTATAAGCATGAAAAACACGAAACATTCAAGGTGTATTTGCATGAGGGGAAAAACGTGCCAAATATCATTCAGCCGCCAAACTATGCACATGTCCTGAAAACGTGCCTGTTTTCAACAGACTGAAATAGATCTTTAGAAAATGTTAAGCTGTGACAAGTGGGTAGGGTTTAGAGCGTAATAATTGCTCATAATATAACAGGTGTTTCAGGACTGAAATAAAGCCTTTTTATACTATATTAAACATCAATGTGAAATAGATATGTATGAGAAAGGTATGAGAGCCTTTGTGGCACCAGGGAACTCTGGGAAGCCGTGGCCTCGGTGGCATAAACAGAGTTCGGTTTAAAGGGAAAATCTGTCTGAATTCTGGATTCATATTCGCAGCTGAAGTGAGTAAGGAGTTGTTGTCGTCGAGACAAACAGTAAATAAAGTTAGCAAGCCTTATAAAGGCAAAGCTTTAAGGTGTAGTGTGCATGAGAGGACATTTTGATTGACAGGGTTTGAGAACTCACCTCTTCTTCTCTGCTTCATATCGGTTGAGCAGCTTCTGAAGGCCTCCGTTCTTGAAGCCCTGGAAGTGAGCGGCTGGAGCTCCGACTGTGATCACATCGTAGAAGGCATCTGGCAGAACAAAATAACACCGGTATCAGCACGCAGCCAGTCGAGCCTTTCTGCTTGCACAGTTGACTGACATTGGATTTCACAGAGGGATTAGTCTTTTGAGAAGATGATCTTTCCACACAAACATCTTTTCATATCCAGTAATAATAGTCAAAGTTTGCAGGCAGTTTTCCCTGGTCTCGGGCAAACGTTCACAGGATAATAGCGATGAGGAGCTGCCTTCGCTATTAAATTACCTCTCGTCATTGCTGCGCTAAAATGCCAATTGTCTTTGAGCACATTGAGTTCACTTGTAATTTGAACTCCTAATCTCCCTATGAATTGCCAAGCTAATTATGTGGGTAGTTCGGTATTTGGGTAATTAATCCATTTTTTTTTTTTGCTCACCCAGAGTCAGATAAAATCATAAATGATATTTTTCCTGCTAACATGTGCTGCTGGAAGATTGGTTTAAAAGAATGAAAGGTGGTTTGCAGGGACTCCTTCCTTCCATCCTTTCTTCCTTTTCACAGCAGCAGAAAAAAGTTTCATTGATATTCATCATTCATTCATCTTCTACCGCTTAGCCGAACTACCTCGGGTCACGGGGAGCCTGTGCCTATCTCAGGCGTCATCGGGCATCAAGGCAGGATACACCCTGGACGGAGTGCCAATCCATCGCAGGGCACACACACACTCTCATTCACATTCACATTCTAGGGAGAATTTTCCAGAAATGCCAATCAACCTACCATGCATGTCTTTGGACCGGGGGAGGAAACCGGAGTACCCGGAGGAAACCCCCAAGGCACGGGGAGAACATGTAAACTCCACACACACAAGGTGGAGGCGGGAATCGAACCCCGACCCTGGAGGTGTGAGGCGAACGTGCTAACCACTAAGCCACCGAGCCCCCTCTCATTGATATTCATTTAGCATTTAATATACACATTTTGATTACTATATTGTCTAAGTGTTCTTTAGAAAATATTTTCAGCTAAACATTTTTTCTTCACCTTACAAATGCATTTCTGTTCCAGTGACCTTCACTTATTATGCTGGTAACATTATGTCCCTGTTTATATCCGTGCTGTAAACCGTGGGTGATGGCGTTTGTTAAAGCAAAGGCAAAGTCTGAAATATAGCCACGGTTATAATTTTCCAGCATCCCATTTATTCTCCACAGAACAACACACTCGATAATCATGACAAACTGGCGGCATATTGATATATGGATCAAAGCTCGCTGAGAAACATGGCGTGGTGATAATAGGACACAGATTTAATTTGTCGTGATACGACGTAATTTGATCATTACGGACCGCTTGTTACAGCTGAGGTCTTACGTTTTAAAATTCAGTACAAGTCCAAGGAGAAAAATCAACAGCCCAGTGACCATAATGCAAATTCTATGTAATTCACTGAATTCACACTAATGTTGAAGTGAGCTGCTTTTTGCAGCTCAAATCCACACCATTTTTCATGTTACTTTGGGAAAGCAGAAGATCTTGCTAGCAAAATCATTTAAGCATCACAGACCTCGGCTCTGTTCCGATTAAAAGTGATCACGACCGTGCCTAAATTCTTCACTACATTCGTCACAAACTAAATAAAGACTCTTAGTAAGCTGTAGCTTCAAAGCCAGTGTTGTAATGTAACGCAGTACAAATACTTCGTTACTGTACTTAAGTAGAAATTTCACGTATCTGTACTTTACTTCGCTATTTAAATTTATGTCAACTTTCACTTTTACTCCACTACATTTCCTAGATAAAATGTACACTTTTACTCCGTTATATTTCCACGAAGCATCTTCGTTACTCGTTACTACAAAATAAAATCAGAAGAAATGTGTGTGACTGCAATAAGGTTTGGCGAATCACTGCTCCTAGATCGCATTACACACGTCCGCACGCTCTATTTCAGTGTAATGTTGCCAAAGGAGGAGGAAGCACAACTAAAACTGCCATGGAAGCACCTACTGGAGGACCTCCCGTTATCGTAGACGACCACCCCGACGATAGTGGTGAACTCGGTGAACAGGGTGAAGAAGATAACGTTATACACCTGTGGCCGTATTTGCAAGAAATGTTTCTGTACATTGGAATGAAAGATTCTTCCTACAGGATGAAGTGCCTCTTATGTCAACTGAAAATCACTGAAATTTTACTTTTTACTTTTACTTCAAATACTTAAGTACATTAAATATCAGAAAATGACTTTTGATACTTAAGTACAGTAAATATCAGATACTTTAAGACTTTTACTTGAGTAATATTCTAAAAGGTAACTTTCACTTCTAGCAAAGTCTTTTTCTAGTACGATACTTGTACTTTTACTCAAGTATTGCTTTCTAATACTTTATACAACACTGGTTCAAAGAACAGGAAGATGGAACAATGAGTGTTCCTCTACTTATCACATCGAAACTGAGTTGAGATCTGGTGAACATGAAGATCATAGAATATGATTTAAACCTAGGGTTAAGTTTCTTCATTGGTTTCTTCATGCTTCAAAGAGTGCAGACAAACTGTGGCACCAAGCCAACAAATAAATGCCCCAACAGCATAATTGTAGAGCCAGTAGATCTTCATTGTAGTAGTTAAGCATTCAGGCATGTAGTGTTCTACCTGTGTTGCTAGGGTAAGTGTTAGGGCAAGTAGGTCAAAGGCAAGTAGGGCAAGGGTAAGGCAAGCGAGCAAAGCTCAGTGATTAAGATGTTGGACTGCTGATTGGAAGGTAGATGTAAATCCCAGGACCACCAATCTGCCACTACTGGGCCCTTGAGCAAGGCCCTTAACCATCAACTTTTCAGCTGTATGAATGAGATAAACGCGAGTCATTCTGGATAAGAACATCTGCCAAATGCGGTAAAGGTAAATCATTTTTTTCATCAAGAATATGGTGAAGGATGACTCATCTGGATCATGCTGTTGGTCTAAAGACATCCTACCTCTGTATTTGTTCTTTTACATTATACCAATGCACATCCACTACAATAAAGAATATGAGATGTCAAAGCCCTTGTATTTCTAACCCTATATACCGATGTGTTTCCTAGAAACTTGAACGCAGATGTATTTTAGTTATTGTCCTTATTGAAACACAGCCACACATTGACTTTGTGAATGAGTCATATACTGTACATCTCTTCTGCTTGCCATTTTCATCCCAAATCTGTGTAAACAAGACTCTCTATTTTTTTTTTATACACTGCTCCGAGTGTGTGTTAACGGTGTGTGTGTGTTCACTGCTGTGTGTGTGCACTTTGGATGGGTTAAATGCAGAGAACGAATTCTGAGTAATTGGTCACCGTACTTAGCCGTATACAGTATCACGTCACTTTCAGAGCACGACAGGATGTTAAAATGTTTAACTGTATCGTGCAGTACACTTATCTTGAACCACTGGTTGTGTTCCTCTAGTCATTTATTCAAGTTAAAAAAAAAAAAAAAAAACGTTTTGAGGTTAAGACTCAATGAGCTTTGGAGTTCATAGAATTTAATTAAGACTCTGGGGACAACGAGACACTTTATAAAGGACAACTGATCTTGGATTCGATAAAAAATAAATAAATAAAAAAAATCTGCCATATTATTATAGTTATACTCCAGCACTTAGAGGTTTGTGTATATTTGTGTGGCTACTTTTCAGCTATGTTGGCCACAGCTCTACAGCTCTGTATCATGCTAGCAGTGAGCTTTATGTTAGGTCATGTAATGAGCTAGCCTGTGGACTCGAAAGGAAGTTGGCTCTGGGAGATGTTTGACAGCAATTAATGAGCAGCCTCTCCGCAGGCCTGGTATCCTGCTGTGCCACTCCCGCCATACCACGCTCCTCTGCCACTTTCAGGCTTTGCTAATGACGACAGGGGCTCTGACTCTCGATGCCCACCGCCTTCCCACCCCCAATATTCCTCCCGTCCCCCAGAGCAAATCTAATTGGCTGCTTCTCAATAGCTCAACGGTGCCGTTGAATATAGTGCCGTGTCAGGGGCATAAGTCACACACGGCCCAATTTGGAGCTGATTTGCTCCGATTTTCCTGCCGTCTATAAATCGAATGGAAATCGAGGCACATGCAGGAAATTTCTCCCTCTCTTTTTCTCAGCAGGAGAAGAATAGATTGCAGTCAGACAGAAGCTAGAATTATTCATAGTTATCTAGAAAGCCTGGATGGGTTAAATAAGATGAAATATATTGATGCTGTCTAAACGAGCAGAAGGAAAGGTGTTCCGGTGTAGTTTTCTCCTGCTCGTTAAAGCTTTGAATTGAAGCGAGTGCAATTTAAGGAAGAAAAGCATCCACCATGTTCGTAAAAGGAGTTCAAAAAAGAAAGAGAATTTATAGGTTTTAGTATGTGTTCGGGGCATAAAAGGTTTAAGGCTACTCCAGCAAATTGTGAAATCGCTGAACATTGAGAAGAGACTATAGCACGAACAGGATGAAAAAAAAAATGTGTCTATAGTCTGTCCATTTTCATCAAGTATC
>NC_083465.1:25004458-25011958 GCF_030014155.1 Tachysurus vachellii
GTGTATTAAACATTAGTATACTTAAGGTATATTATCAAATGCGCTAACAGTAGCCCCGCCCACAGCCCCTGACACAAGCGGTTCTTAAGTCTAGACCAGCAACGTTTTGGTGCTACTTAAGAACCACTTTTCCTGGTTCAGAGCCAGTGCTTTGGCTGTTGAAAAAGAAAGAACTGGTTCTAAATTAGGCTCCGAACCAGCACTCAAACTGCCTCGGTGGAAAAGGGGCATTGGAGGACATGGGATTTAAACTCACAACCTTCCAACTGGTAGTCCAATACCTTAACCACTAGGCTGTCATATTTTATTGTGCAAATATTTTTAATCTTCAAAAGTTCTCAACCAAGAAACCAACCATTAAAATAATTTTCTTTGCTGTGTGCATTTTGATATATTTGAGCATAAATATGTACCTTCAAGTTCTGGAAAATTCCACCACTGCCAGAACCCATATCATTTACAGTAAGCTACTACAGATGGACAATAATCTGTATCATCGTATTACTTTTCCTAGGTTTATTTATAGGTTTCAGGATTTACTGTTTTTTGTGCTCAGAGACTCAGGAGCAGCTAGAGGACAAGTGAGCCAAACAGCTACAGAGATTTACTCTGACAAGGTTTCTCTTTAGCCCTGAGTCTTCCTGAAACATTGGCTGGAAATGACCTATTCCTCATCTTCGTTAATGCCTAGTTTTTTTTTTTTTTTCACAAAACCTCAGGAACATGCAGCCAAATATTTCTAAATAAAACTGCATGAGTAAAGTGACTCTAGTGAGTTAAGGTCACCGAGAGGAAGACTACAGTAGACTTAGAAGTCAGAGGACTGCAGTGGAAAGAGCACTAACAGTGCTGAAAGTGACCTAGCCCATGAGCACTGAGCTTTGATGCATACAAGAGTGTCAGACAAAGCACAAAACCAAAGCACATGTCCCCATTACCTGCCGAAAGACGCTTAAAAGCCTCTTCCTGTGGTATGAGAGACCTTGTACAGAATATCCTGCTGACCTCACTCTCACATCTAAACTGTAAAAGGCTTCGCTTTAAAAATTAAATACAGACGTTACATCTTAAAGCTTTACATTATAAAAACACACTATTATATAGCCACAAAGAAAAGTTTGACCATTCAGTACTTTCTGTTCTAACTACATAGGCTCTATTTCTTATATACAGTACTGGACATTCAGGCAGCAATTTAATTAATGCAAGATACAGTAGATGAGTTTCTGGCAGTTTTATCCATACACCTGGATATGACAACGGTCGTACGATTACATGATCATATGTTTATGTATTTGTCAGCATCTACAGCAATGCAAGAACTCTCTCATTTAGATTTAGAAAAATAAACACAATACTGTTGCATAAGCATTTGAACATAAAGTGTCTTTATAGGTGAAATGATAATAGCCCCATTAAAGGTGGGGTGCACGATGTTTGAAAAATGCTTCAGAAAATTGAGTCGGGCCGACAAACAAAACAAACCTTTAGCCAATTAGCAGAAAGGGGCGTGTCTTGTCAATATGCTCTGGAGAGAGTGTTCAGTGCGCATGTCTGACATTAGCAGAAAGAGATCGAAACACTGACATGGCGGATACCTGCCTTTACCTCTGCGTTGGTTTCTAGGTGTTGAACATCGTCTTCCGCGTCAAACGGAGCTAAACCTAAAAATCACGGTACAACACACAGTGCTACAAAAACACATTTGTATTACCATAGTATTACTCATTGAGTTCATTTATTGATAAAAATATCCCCTCGGCCAGCTGCCCCAGCAGGTTAATATTTGCCTGGGTTGCGTATGTATGTGTGGGGCGGAGCTATCAAAACAGGGGTGACACCTATTTGAGTTAGGGGCGTGTTTGTTTTGCTGATTTCAAATGTCAACATTGGATTTCAAACATCGTGCACCGCACCTTTAATCAGACTGCAGTTTCATACTCGTCTGAATGATTTTATTTTCTTTCTCCTGCTAATCGGTTCCAGTGTAGGACATGTGGAGACATCTAAGTCATGCAACCCATACCAAGTAAGTCCTTGAATCTCCTATGGTGCATTCATCTTTTTGCTATTTAGAAAGGTTATGTATGTGCAGCAGGTGACAAAATATGCTGAGTAACAGAGGTCAAGAATTATTTTCCTCCAAAGGCTGAAATGATTGTTCAGATGACTGCATTGGTAAAAAAAAACAAAAAAAAACAAAACAGCAAGCATTTTGGACAGTTTACTAATAAATAAAAAAATAATCTAAGCCCATATGTAAATTAAAACCCATCTTAATATAATGGATAAAATATAAATTATTTTTACTGCTTATCCTATTATTTAAATTGATGATATCTGGCACCCTTATCCATTCATTCATTCATTCATCTTCTCCCGCTTATCCGAACTACCTCGGGTCACGGGGAGCCTGTGCCTATCTCAGGCGTCATCGGGCATCAAGGCAGGATACACCCTGGACGGAGTGCCAACCCATCACAGGGCACACACACACACTACGGACAATTTTCCAGAGATGCCAATCAACCTACCATGCATGTCTTTGGACCGAGGGAGGAAACCGGAGTACCGGAGGAAACCCCCGAGACATAGGTGTCCACACACACAAGGTGGAGGCGGGAATCGAACCCCGACCCTGGAGGTGTGAGGCGAACGTGCTAACCACTAAGCCACCGTGACCCCACACCCTTATCCAAAGCAATTATATTTATCTCATTTATACAACTAAGCAAATGAAGATTAATAGCTGAAGAGCTCAGATTGGTGGTCCTGGGATCTGATCTTGCAACATTGCCAGTAGAAGTCCAACATCTAAAACCAATGAGCTTGTACCTCCTATGAATTAACTTGTTCCAGCAAAAAGTGTATAAGAATGATTTGAGGAACATGGCTAGGTGTTGACTTGGCATCCAAATTCCCCAGATTTCAATGCGGTCGAGATTCTGTTGGATGTGCTCGACAAACAAGTCTGATCCAACCTCACAACTTCCAGGACTTAAAGGATCTTCTGCAAGCTTCTTGGAGCCAGATACCACAGCTCACCTGTGGATTCATCATCATTCCTCAATGGACAGAGCTGTTTTGCATGCACATCTGGCACCCTTATGCAGAACAGTTTATATTTCTCTTATTTAAACAACTGTTCTGATGAAGATTAATAGCTCAAGAACCTATATTGGTAGACCTGGGAACTGATCTTGCAACATTGCTACTGTATTAGAAGTCCGACATTTTAACCAATGGACTCGTAGCTCCTAAGGATTAACTTTGTTCCAGCATCAGAGGCTTAGTGGTCGAATCCTACACCAACAGAGACCTCATATTTATATGAAATGTTTGACTTCATATCAACCGGGCTGGTGTAGGTCAGTAATTATGGTTCTGGATTATTGATCTGAGGTTGTGAGTTTAGATCTCAGGCTCTCAGAGAGACACTGGTAGAGCTTTTGAGCAAAACCTCAGCTTTTCCAGGATCTCTGGTTCAATCCCGAGCTCTAGTTAGTGTCTGATACACCAGTATCCTATGCAGGGTGTACATTAATCCTGCCTTACACCCAGTGTCCACTGTCCTATGGATCCAAGACTACACTACTCTGTCCAGACTAAAATATGTTTTCTGGTTGTAAGGGCAAAAATAAATAATGTATCATATATGCTACATTATTCTTTTTGACCACACTCATAAATCTTATATTAATTTTATAGTAATAAAATGAGAGACATCTTCTGCTTTCATCTCATGACCCTGGTAGCAAGCAGCACATTTGTGATGACTGTTTCCCCCAAAGTATTTTTATTTTTTTTGCCAGTCTGACCCATGTAATGTTAAAAAATGTATGAAGTACTCTGACTTACCCCGTACAACACAGCTACAGCTTCTTTGTCAAAAGGCAAAAATGTGCACTGCTTCACCCGACTTGTATTTGGTAAGGACGGAGATTGAGTTCCATATAAAGACAACATCACCTTGGTGCTAATCATTTTTTATTTACAGAAATACTATATATTAATATAAAAATAAGAAATCCTAAATTGAAATTGCTTATACTATCAGTAATTCATTTTATTTCTTTCTAGACATACAGTATAATGTGGGTATAGAGATACCGAATTAAATTCCAAGCCTGAAATTAGCAACAAATAAATAAATAAATAAATAAATAAATAAAATCTAGGTGTAACTTTAATGAGCTGTTATATAATAAGCTGATATGATCAGAAATATTCAATAAATCTGCCTGTGCACTGGAAAACCATTCTAAAAATTCTTGAATATGGGTAAACCGATCATATTGCTTATTACGAGATTATTACAAACTAAAAATAAGAGGATTAGAGCTGATCTTAGATGCTTTTCTTATGTCAACTTAAAAAAAAAATGCGATTTTATAACAAGCTTGAAATAAGTAAAAAAAAAAAAAAAGATATACTCAGATAAGCCATGACATTAAAACCACTGACAGGTGAAGTAAATAACGATGATTATCTCATTACAGAGGCAACTATCAACTTCAAATCAGTACTTGAAGTTCTTGATGTGCTGAAAGCAGGAAAAATGGCCAAGTTTAAAGATCTAAGGTACAAATCGTGACATGGCTAGACGACTGGGTCAGAGCATCTCCAAAATGGCAAGTTTTGTATGCAGTGGCTAGAAACTACCAAAAGTGGTCCAAGGAAGAACCAGAGACATAGTCATGGGTGCCTGAAGCTCACAGATGTGTATGGAGGGGATTCATTCATTCATTCATCTTCTCCCGCTTATCCGAACTACCTCGGGTCACGTGGAGCCTGTGCCTATCTCAGGCGTCATTGGGCATCAAGGCAGGATACACCCTGGACGGAGTGCCAACCCATCGCAGGGCACACACACACACTCTCATTCACTCACGTACTCACACACTATGGACAATTTTCCAGAGATGCCAATCAACCTACCATGCATGTCTTTGGACCGGGGGAGGAAACCGGAGTACCCGGAGGAAACCCCCGAGGCACGGGGAGAACATGCAAACTCCACACACACAAGGTGGAGGCAGGAATCGAACCCCGAACGAAATCCCTGGAATTTAGTGAATGCCGTGTATGGAGAGCGAAGGCTATTCTGTCTGGTCTGATCCTACAGAAGAGCTACTGTAGCACAAAGTATTGAAAAAGTTATGGCTGGCTCTAATAGAAAAGAACACAGAGCATCACAGGTTGCTATGCAGCCAAAGACTGGTCCGAGTGCCCGTGCTGACCTCAGTCCACAGTTTATAGCTTCGACAGTTAGCACATAGCATCAGAACTGGAATATGCACCAGTGGAAGAAAGTGGCCTGGTTGATGAATCACGTTTTCTTTTACATCAGGCAGACAGATGGATGTCTGATGCACTATGGAAAGAAAGCTGGTGAAGGCAGCAAGCGATGTTGTGCTGGGAAACTTTGATTCCTTTCATTCATGTGGACGTTACTTTGACACGTCCCAACTACCTAAAGATTGTTTGAGACCAAGCACACCCCTTCATGTGCACAATCTTCCCTAACAACAGTGGCCTCGTTCAGTAGGATAATGGTACCTGCCCCACTGCAAAAACTGTACAGGAATGGTTTGAGGAACATGACTGAGTTCACTGTGTTGACTTGGCTTCCAAATTCCCCAGATCTCAATTCAATCAAGCTTCTGTTGGATGTTCAGGACAAAACAAGTCTGATCCAACCTCACAACTTACTTAGGACTTAAAGGGTCTGCTGCAAGCATCTTAGAGCTATGTACCACAGCTCACTTTCAGAGCTCTTGTGGACTCCTCATCATGCCTCAAATGGGCACCAACACAATATTACAAAATTAAGGTGGTTTTAATGGCTATTCAACTATTTTCACTTACTAATATGTTATTTGTGATTTTTTTTTTGCAGCAAGCCTTCCTGGATGCTCCATTCCACATCTCTGTGAGTAAAAAAAAAAACAGCACTGTTGGTGGGACTAGTGCCTGGGTGATCAGGCAGTGTTTGTGTGGTACTGTGACATGGCCCATCCCTCGCTCTCTCTCTGTCTCCCTCCCTCATGGGAAAGCTCTCAGGCTAATGGAGCTGCCACAGTGGCATTAGCCCCATCATGCCCTCCATCTGTGAAGGCCAGGTGCTTGTGGAGGCAGGAGGAGGAGGGAAACCCTGCTACTCTGACCCTCACATACTCAGCTGTGGGGATAAACACAGGTTTGTAGGCAAAGTAACACCTGCATGCTCTCATTAGTGTACGTTTTCGTTCCACACCCGCTGTAGAACACACTGTTAAAACCAGAGCGTAGCACAGATCACCTCTGCACAGCATGTGTCTGGATCACTAGCGCAGCCTCAGGGGCCCTTCATCAAACGGCTGGAAAAAATCTCTATACGCTTTCCAAGCATCTCTCTTGCCTGAGCTGTGGGAGGCTCACACCGGCAGAGCCGTACAGCCAGCCACAGGGCTTCAGCTCAACTCACAGCCGGCCAGCGGAGCACACAGCAGTGATCAGTGCAGCTGGAGCTCAGGTTATTCTCTGAGTAAGCTAAAATGAGCTCTTCCAACAGGTGATGTTGTTCCTCCAACAGTGTATGTGTGTGTCTGGTGGTGGCAGAAGGTGCAGGGTGCACAAATCAAGCCTGTATAAACCTGGCACCAGACTTGCAGCTTGCTATGAATGAATAATGTATCGCAGGTAAAGCATCTGATCTATGAAGCTTAAAGAGAAGCAAAACTCAGACCTCTTATTGTGTAATAGAAGTTCTAAGCTCATTCGCTTCCTGCAATCACAATGTTTTGTCCTCCATTCGCCACTGTGATGTACGGTATGAGACAATTTAACTGTCTTGATGCTATTCATCTATTTAATTAAAAAAAAATTAAACAGTGTGTGTCTAGGCATGTTTATACACCAATAATTACGCATCTTACCCCGATATACTTTTCAAACATCTCATTCCAGATTTAGTTCCCATTTGCTGTCATATTGACCTCAAATCTTCTGGGAAAGATCTTCTTTTCCACTAGATTTCGGAGTGCGGATGTGGGGATTTGTGTTTACACAGACACAAGAGCATCAGTGAGATTACATGGTGATGTTCAGGTAAGACACAGAACTGAGAAGTAGCACAGTATCTCACCACCAAGTTGCTATTTCTGGGCCATTAAGCAAGTTGCACACAGGTTTATAAATTAGATAAGTTAAATAAGGGCACTTGCCAAAATGCTTTAAATCTAAATGGAGTTTCCAGATCCAGAGCTGCAGCAAGCTCTTGGGTTTGAGTTCTTCAAAGCAAACCATGGCTTTAAGGAGCATGCTTTAAGGGTCTCTTATGCCCCTTTTCCACCGAGGCAGTTCGAGTGCTGGTTCGGAGCCTAATTTAGAACCAGTTCTTTCTTTTTCGACAGCCAAAGCACCGGCTCTGAACCAGGAAAAGTGGTTCTTAAGTAGCATCAAAACGTTGCTGGTCTAGACTTAAGAACCGCTTGTGTCAGGGGCTGTGGGCGGGGCTAC
>NC_083465.1:25019458-25054458 GCF_030014155.1 Tachysurus vachellii
CGTGAGATAGCCCAAATCCATCATTTCCTCAGCTGGGTGTATTCCAAAGCAAGGCTGTGAACTTTGGTTGCTGCAAAGACTGCAAATACACATGCGTTGATAAAAGCATTAACAGTGTGGCGGTTTGCCAAGCAGTTAAGGCATTTTATAGAAATCACTTTTCTTCTTTACTTCTGGTAAAAACGTACAGCAGATACTGAGCTGACACTGTGGATAAGGAGTGTTTTAAGCCCTCTGCTGAACGCGAAGGGAGTCAGGACGGAAATGCAACCGAGCCCAAACCTACTGCTTGGATGCTTGAAGTATTCATTTTGGAGACGAATCTTAATTAAACGAGAAGCCTGAGATTAAGAAATGAGTCGGATCTCCGCACGTCCTTATTGAGAATCAGCTTCGTCACTGGGTCTTGATGTAGCACCATCCTACAGTCCTATAGGAACACGGTTTCATTTCACTGTGTACCGAACCAGCTGTTTTTGATCAAAATGATAATAATAAAAGTTTTAAATTCTATGATTATTACGGGTTTTGGAAACAATCTGATAAATGACTCACTGCACCTTTAAAAAAAGAGTTTCACATTAAATATGTTTCAAGAGAAATATCATCGGGGGCACGGTGGCTTAGTGGTTAGCACGTTCGCCTCACACCTCCGGGGTCGGGGTTCGATTCCCGCCTCCACCTTGTGTGTGTGGAGTTTGCATGTTCTCCCCGTGCCTCGGGGGTTTCCTCTGGGTACTCCGGTTTCCTCCCCCGGTCCAAAGACATGCATGGTAGGTTGATTGGCATCTCTGGAAAATAGTGTGTGATTGCGTGAGTGAATGAGAGTGTGTGTGCCCTGCGATGGGTTGGCACTCCGTCCAGGGTGTATCCTGCCTTGATGCCCGATGACGCCTGAGAGATAGGCACAGGCTCCCCGTGACCCGAGGTAGTTCGGATAAGCGGGAGAAAATGAATGAATGAATGAAATATCATCGCTGATGTGCTGTATTTTTATTATTCCTTTAATAAAGACCGTCACCTGTCGCTCTGGTGTCTTCAGGTGGCTGAACAGAATGTGGGTGATGTAGAAAACTAGTGAAACTCTGAAGTAGGTCTTATTATACGAATCGCTCGAGGTGGGTTTTACTTTAAAAGCAGAATTAATGGAAATAAATTGACTTTAAAGTCTGAAAAAAGGAGCGACGGGAGCCATAACGAGGACGATACTAAAGAATGGAAAGGCATAAGAAAAGGAAAAGCAGGATATGAGTGAAGGATTATACAGAAATAGACGAGGAGTGATAAACACTCTAGTCTGAATCGTGCTGCATCACTTTGACCAGGCTACAGAGGAAGCCTGTCATGTCGTGGCCTTTATTTCATGGTGCGTTAGGGGAGCTGTTGGCTTTAATCACTGGAGCCTCGGTGCCTGGGGGGTCAACAGCAGCACTGCGATGGGAATCACAATTAGTGCAAGAGCCTCAGATCCACCACTCAAGCAATTCTTTTCTTTTTCTGGAGAGCAAAAGCCTAGCTGCAGAAAGCCAACATGGTTCAATTTGACATATACAAGTAGCTTTATTTAAATCTAACCTTTAATAGACTGCAGAGATATAGAGAGAGAAAAAGAGAGAGAGAGAGAGAGTTTGATTGAGAGAGAAAGAGAGAGACAGGGAGATTGAGAGAGAAAGAGAGTGTGATAGTGAGAGAGTGAGAGACAAAAAGAAAGCGGGCAGAGAAACGGACGGACAGTGTGTGTGTGCATGTGAGAGAAAGAGAGAGATTGAGAGAGAGAGAATGTTTGTGTGTGTGTGTGTGAGAGAGAGAGTGTGTGTGTATGTGAGAAGGAGAGAGAGAGAGAGAGAGAGAGAGAGAGAGAGAGAGAGAGAGAGAGAGAGAGAGGGAGAGAGAGAAAAAGAGAGCGAGAGAGAGAGAGACAGAGAGAGAGAGAAAGAGAGAGAGATTGATTGAGAAAGAAAGAGAGAGACAGGGAGATTGAGAGAGAAAGAGAGTGTGATAGTGATAGAGCGAGAGACAAAACAAAGAAAGCGGGCAAAGAAACGGATGGACAGAGTGTCCGTGAAAGAGAAAGACAGAGTGTGTGTGCATGTGAGAGAAAGAGAGAGATTGAGGGAGAGAGAGAGAGAGAGAGAGAGAGAGAGAGAGAGAGAGAGAGAGAGAGAGAGAGAGAGAGAGAGAGAGAGAATGATTGTGTGTGAGAGAGTGTGTGTGTGTGTATGTGAGAGAAAGAGAGAGATTGAGGGGGAGAGAGAGAGAGAGAGAGAGAGAGAGAGAGAGAGAGAGAGAGAGAGAGAGAGAGAGAGAGAGAGAGAGAGAGAGAATGATAGTGTGTGTGAGAAAGAGAGTGTGTGTGTATGTGTGTGTGTGTGAAAGAGAGAGAGAGAGAGAGAGAGAGAGAGAGAGAGAGAGAGAGAGAGAGAATGATAGTGTGTGTGAGAAAGAGAGTGTGTGTGTATGTGAGAGAGAGAGAGAGAGAGAGAGAGAGAGAGAGAGAGAGAGAGAGAGAGAAAGAGAGAGAGAACAAACACATTGAAATTGTCCTTTGTGAGCTGGAGGTTGTTTTAAAGCTCTTTATATAATAACTATCTTCTCTAATGGAACTCGTGCTCTGTTCCATCATGCGCCGTTGTCATGCTGCAGAATTACTGCACTAATAGTGTGTTAGCTCAGATAGTGGGCTGTGATTATTACCCACTGAAACACTATCAAAGACAGTGAAGGCTTTCACATCACTTCTTCATTAATCGATTTCAATTGATTTTTTTCTGCTTTTTTTTTCCCCCAAGGCGACATCAGGAACAAGACATGACTCTAATGAAACCATTAGCTTTGAAAATAAAGAGAGAATAATCTTATAACACACACACACACACACACACACACACAGGAGAGATTAGAGCGTGTGGCACGTCGCTGTCGACATCAACAGAAGAGTAGACATGGAGCGCTAGCACTGTGGTGTACACGCTGATACACACTGAAGCAGGAGAGAAAAAGAAACGTGTAGAAAATCGGAATACAAAGAATAAGCCAGAACGTCCCATTTTTTCATTATTTAGCAGACACCTTTATCCAGAGTGACTTACAACTGAGAAACTGAGGGTTAAGGGCCTTGCTCAGGGGCCCAGCAGTGGCAGCTTGGTGGACCTGGGGTTCAAACCCTCTCTCTGATCAGTAGCCCAACACCTTAACCACTGAGCTACCACATCCCAGGCTGTGCCACCACATTTTGTGTCATCACACAAAAAATCCAAAAAATAAAGGAGCGATAAACAAATCTTCGTGTCGCTGAAGGCTTAAAAACATCGTGCCGTTCTGATTAGCGACGTCCGGGATCGAGAATACGCATCAAGCTCAGTGGAGAAAGTTAAAAACTATCACTGAACCATTACTACTACAGTATAATATATACTGTTGCTATTTTAAACTGAAGTGTCAGACGGATCAAGTGAGATTTGAAAGACTGACGCACGCCTAAGAAGCCAGACGTGGACCTTCATCTAACCGTAGGCAAGTATGAAATCCTACATGATGCATTGAAGCGTCTGACATGACTCTACCCATCGTTCCTCAAGATACAAGCAAGACCCGCATCGAGAGTCTTCTCTGACCTGAAAAAACATCATGCCGATGAATACACAACTCCAACGGCTTCTTTGACCTTAGTCTCGGTCTCATTCGTCACGCCTACAAACCGTCTGCTGCATACGGCGCAGGAAATTATAAACACTTCAGGAGTTGCAAAGTCGTCACCTGATTGGTTGGATTCTTCAGGATATCTGGAGACGTGTCACGTTTTTTAATTCCTTATATTGTTGTTGGTCCCACTGCAAAAACAGCCCTGACCCGTCATGGCATGGACTCCACTAGACTACACAAGACCCCTGAAGGTGTGCTGTGGTATCTGGCACTAAGACGATAGCAGCAGATTGGGGCAGGTAAGTTGTGAGATCTTGGAGGTTTGAAGGCCAAGTCAACACCACAAAACTTGTTGATGTGCTCTTCAAACTGTTCCTGAACCATTTTTGCTTTATGGCAGGGCGCATTATCCTGCTGAATAAGGCCACAGACATCAGGGAATACCGTTTTCATGAAAGGGTGTACATGGTCTGCTACAATGCTTAGGAAGGTGGTACGTGTCAAAGTAACATCCAAATGGATGGCAGGACCCAAGATGGCAGGACAATGTGTGTGTGCGCATACGTGTGTGTGTGTGTGTGTGTGTGCATACGCGCGTGTGTGTGTGTGTGTGTGTGTGTGCATACGTGTGTCTGCGCATACGTGTGTGTGTGCATACCAGTGTGTGTGTGCATACGTGTGTGTGCATACGTGTGTGTGTGCATACGTGTGTGTGCACATAGGTGTGTGTGTGCACATAGGTGTGTGTGTGCATACCTGTGTGTGTGTGCGTGTGCATACGTGTGTGTGTGCATACGTGTGTGTGTGTGCATACCTGTGTGTGTGTGCATACGTGTGTGTGTGCATACGTGTGTGTGTGTGTGCATACGTGTGTGTGTGCACATAGGTGTGTGTGTGTGTGTGCATACCTGTGTGTGTGTGTGTGTGTGTGCATACGTGTGTGTGTGTGCATACGTGTGTGTGTGTGTGCACATAGGTGTGTGTGTGCATACCTGTGTGTGTGTGTGTGCATACGTGTGTGTGTGCATACGTGTGTGTGTGTGCATACGTGTGTGTGTGCGCATACATGTGTGTGCATACCTGTGTGTGTGTGTGCATACCTGTGTGTGTGTGTGCATACGTGTGTGTGTGTGCATACGTGTGTGTGTGTGCACATAGGTGTGTGTGTGCATACCTGTGTGTGTGTGTGCATACGTGTGTGTGTGTGCATACGTGTGTGTGTGTGTGTGCATACGTGTGTGTGTGTGCGCATACATGTGTGTGCATACCTGTGTGTGTGTGTGTGTGCATACGTGTGTGTGTGCGCATACGTGTGTGTGTGTGTTTTCCCAGCAGAACATTGACCAAAGCATCACACTGCATCTGTTGAACTGCCTACTTCATAATGTTGTCACAATTTTATATATACAGTATCTGACGGACGCGAGTAAACCCCTCACATTTTTGTAAATATTGTATTATATCTTTTCATGTGACAACACTGAAGAAATAACACTGTGCTACAATGTAAAGTAGTGAGTGTACAGAGGTTGTGTTTGGGAAGGGTGTATCTGAGTGTACTCATATATATATATATATATATATATACCTTAGCTATAGTGCACTAACATGCTGAGAAAACTCCTTTTATACTGATGCCCACTGACGATCTTGGAGGCAAATCTAAGGTAAGACCCGATGCACCTTTACGTATAATCTCTCATTGATTTTTCCACCCTGATATCATTGAACACATTTCATATCATTTTGTTTCTACGTTAAAACAAACGGTTTCTACTGCTTTCATACAAACGGTTTCATTTTCGTTTCGATTCAGACTGGCTCAAGCTTTACGACCCAGTCGCCGCCTTTCAGAAAATTAAATCTGCTACAAATGAGTGAGGATTGTGGGATCAATGAAAAGTCACAGATATTCAGCAAGATGGAACAAAAGCCGTAGAAGAGGCGTTAAAGGGTGGAATCTGAGAACGAAGCACTAATTGGGGATTCGGGGGACAGAAGAGACTGTCCAGTGTGAGAGAGAGAGAGAGAGAGAGAGAGAGAGAGAAGCACATGGGAACTGTTGCCTAGCAAAGGGTCAGCTATGGGAGATGTGGTCCAGGAATGTGTGTGTGTGTGTGTGTGTGTGAATAAAAAAAAGTGCATTTAATTTAAAGTGCATGCCCCTCAGCCAATACCGATTAGTCTTGACAGGATTGCCTGTGTCTGTGTGTGTCTGTGTGTACACAGACACACACACGTATGCACACACACACACATTCATACGTGTGCATACGTGTGTGCATACGTGTGTGTGTGCATACGTATGTGTGTGTGTGTGCATACGTGTGTGTGTGTGTGCATACGTGTGTGTGTGTGCATACGTGTGTGTGTGTGCATACGTGTGTGTGTCTGCATACGTGTGTGTGTGTGTGTGCATACGTGTGTGTGTTTATACGTGTGTGCATACGTGTGTGTGTGTTTATACGTGTGTGTGTTTATACGTGTGTGTGCATACGTGTGTGTGCGCATGTGTGTGTGTGTGTGTGTGCATACATGTGAGCGCATATGTGTGTGAGCGCATATGTGTGTTTGTGCATATGTGTGTGAGCGCGTGTGTGTGCATACGTGTGTGTGCATACGTGTGTGTGTGTGTGTATATACGTGTGTGTGCATACGTGTGTGTGTGTGTGTGTGTGCATGTGTGTGTGTGTGCATACGTGTGTGTGCATACGTGTGTGTGTGTGCATACGTGTGTGTGTGCATACATGTGTGTGTGTGCATACATGTGTGTGTGTGTGCATACGTGTGTGTGCGCATACGTGTGTGTGTGCATACGTGTGTGCGCATACGTGTGTGCGCATACATGTGTGTGTGTGCATACATGTGTGTGTGCATACGTGTGTGTGTGTGTGTGCATACGTGTGTGTGCGCATACATGTGTGTGTGCATACGTGTGTGCGCATACGTGTGTGTGCATACATGTGTGTGTGTGCATACGTGTGTGTGTGTGCATACGTGTATGTGTGCATACATGTGTGTGCATACGTGTGTGTGTGTGTGTGAGTGTCTGGATACGTGTGTGTGCATACGTGTGTTTGTGCATGTGTGAGCGCGTGTGTGTGCATGTGTGTGTGTGTGTGCATGTGTGTGTGTGCATACGTGTGTGTGTGTGCATACGTGTGTGTGTGCATACATGTGTGTATACATGTGTGCGTGTTTGTTCCATACAAGTATCTCACAAAAATTATTTTCCTAAATTTAATTAAGGATGAAGACAGAAGATCTAAAAACAAGCTTTTGGACACAAGATATAAACTGACCACCCGGCTCAGAACAGAGGCTCCACACAACCAAAGCCACAGATTTATCTTCATCATAAGACATTAGACAGAATACACAGTACACTAAATTACAGTCACTCTTCATCTATCCATGCTTTAGTGCTGGTGTTTTAGCAGATCACTGAAAATTTACCTGGGACAAAATTCATTAAAATACAGACCAGTCTGGATCTGACTTAATAGCTAAAAAAAAAAAGTTATTTTGTGTTAGTTTGAGCTCAGAGCGAATACGGGCATATAGTTAACGCTGTCATGATGTGGAAAGCGTTATCCACAATATTCCACATACAAGAGCTCACAAATACACACCACAGGCTGTGATTGACAGGATAGAGAGAGAGAGAGAGAGAGAGAGAGATATGCGCAATCCCTCCCACTCAGACAGCTCGGTCAACTTTTCTCCTTTTGCTTTCTGTCCACTCAAATTTTTCACAGCAATGTTTTTTCCCTCGTCTTGACAAGTCAGACAGAATATTTATGGACTTGCTGCTGAGTGGCTAATTGATGCTGCTGAAATGCTGTATTGATTGGGCACAGCAATGTGGCTACTCATGATAAATCATATACGGAGATGATGATTTATAGGTGCAGGTTGCAAAGCCTGAAAAAGCTTCTAAACCTATAATATTTCAAAGACTGGTACTTGAAAAATAAATAAATAAATAAATAAATAAATAAATAAACAAAAATCCCAGGATTTAGATCTGTACTCTTAAGGCTTTCTGTTTGAAAATGTTCAAACAGAACGTTTTCTACGTGGGCCGCAGCTCCAGCCATAGTCTAATTAATAAATGATTGGTCAGAGCTGCGCTTTTGCGTTAGAAGCCGACTCACGAGGCGTGTGTGTAGTATGAGAGGATGGAGGATGGAGGATGTCTGTCTTCAGGAAGCAAAAACGTGCTCAACGTGTGGCTTTGTTTAAGTCAATTCTGTCTTGGAGTTTAATTTTCCGTCGCTTTATAACCGGTTCTGCTTTCATGCTTGTTGCTGAATGATGAAACCTGGCCGTTTATTTCTCATCACAGTCTAGCTGTGCTCTGATTTTTGGTTTAAGATGTCATGGAGCTGAGTGCACGTGCTCCTCTCAAACAATACAAGCATGAGGCAGAAAGGAAGGAAGGAAATAGAAAGAGAGAGAGAAAGAGAATAGAGAGAGAGTAGAGAGAGAAAGGAAAGCTTGTTGGAGGCTCCGGGTGTCTGGCGGACAGACGTGCTCTTTGAAGTGTTAAACAGTCTTGAATAATTTAGTGTGAGCTAAGTATAGCTCTTAAACATCCATTTCCATCTACGAAGAAGCCTCCCTGCAGGAAACGCAAGCCACATCACTCTGTCAATGCCTCATTTATTTCCTCTCGTCTTCTCTCTGTCTTTTCTTTCCTCTCTAGACCTTCGGTACACTCCCTTTTCTCTCGCTTCTCGTCTCGGTGTCTGGCGGACATCTGCACACGCTAGGCGTATTTTCCAGTGCGCTAGCCGGACGATGACGTACCTGTGTCTGTCCTCCTGAATGAAGAGTCTGAGGAGCTGGATGGGGACGCTGAAGGACAAAGTGCACTCAGCCATCTGCTCCCTCACCAGCATCCACTTGCTGTCTGTCGTCTGAAACCTGTACACTTTACACACCGGGTTCTTGAACACTGCAACAGAGAAACAGAGCAGGTTTAGAAGATTGTTCAACATTTCAGCTGATTTTAAGAACAGTGTGTGGTGTAAATACGGAGAGACGTTTCTATCGCTTTCTTCGATATGATCAGATTAATCACTGCTGATCATATATAAGGTGATTGAGCCTTTAGAGGCTTCTGTGTAAATGCAGCATGGTTTGGTACAGGGCCACGCAAAAAGAATAAATCATTTATTTTATTTCTGTTTTATTGACAATCACACTGCGCTTGATAGCAAAAATGAAGCCTACAAATTGGCTAAAATGCATAAAAATAAAAAAAAGTCTTGAGAGCTACTTTGCAATGAGACAGAAGAAGAGCCTACGATTGCCAAGAAAAAGAAAACATTTAAACATTTAATAGAAATTATCAGGAGTCGTACTTAAAATACGGGTTTATTCCGACAGGTGAATCCGACACACTAAGCCCTCTCTGTATAATATGTAGTAATATGCTGTCAAATGAGGCAATGAAGCCTTCAATACTGCTTCGCAACATGAACACCAAGCATCTTATTTAGTCTAATTTAGTCTAATCTTAGTTTTCTTATTTGAATGTAAAAAAGACGCAAACTAGAAAGACAGAAGAATTTATTGAATTTCACCACATCAACAAACGTGAGTGCGCTAAGAGCATCAGACGTAGTGGCTAACAGTATTAGATAGAGATGGATAGAAATAGAACGAGCATAAAAGCCTTTATTATCGCCACATATACATTACAGCACAGTGGAATTCTTTTCTTCACATACCCCAACCTCCTCAGTTGTGCAGAGTGCAGGGGCAGCTATGACACAGCACCCCCTGGAGCAGGGAGGGTTGAGGGCCTTGCTCAAGGGCCCAGCAGTGGCAGCTTGGCTGGGCTGGGCCTTGAACCCCGATCTTTCGATCAACAACCCAGAGCCTTAACCAGTTGAGCCACCACTTCCACTGAACTCTTTGGAGAGGTCGCAGTCCCCCGAGAACCCCACTCCGAAATAATGTCTTACATGAAACAGGACTGTGGTGCATAAAAGGTTATGGATCGCTGCTCTAATGGTTCAGTAAAACCAATTTCCATTGTTAATGCATGTTTAGGGCACATCCTCTAAATCAGCCAGCTCAATGATGATGATGATATTCCTGTCCCCTGCTTTGGGATCAATTAGCTGTTTTAAAAGGATAGTAGGTACTTTTTTTATTTTAAATGCAGTGCTGCCTTTGCAATGTTTGATTGGATTCAGAATTTAAATTAAGCTCTGCGTATGTAGCATTTGTACTTTAAGAGATTTTTTTCAGATTGAATATTAATTAAACTACCAAAATATCATCAGAAAAGTTCTGTGATCAATCGATTGGTTGGTTGGTTGATTGGTCAGTTGACTGGTTGGTTGGTTGGTTGATTGGTCAGTTGACTGGTTGGTTGGTTGGTTGATTGGTCAGTTGACTGGTTGGTTGGTTGGTTGATTGGTCAGTTGACTGGTTGGTTAGATGATTGGTCAGTTGACTGGTTGGTTGGTTGGTTGATTGGTCAGTTGACTGGTTGGTTGGTTGATTGATTAAAAAATCCCATCACAATTAATTTTTTTTACTATAATGCAATTTTGGGAAGTAGTTTTAAATATGAATTACAACACACACACACACACAAACACACAAACATACAGACACACACACACACACACTGCCTATAGACTTCCATTATAAATTTCAAGTGAATGTTTCTGCTTTTTTCAGTACAGCATTACTTTTATTTGTACATAAACTACAAATGCTGCAGGTAGACATGAGTGTAAAACACTGCACTAAAACACTGCACCTAAATACTGCACCAAAACGCTGCACTACTCCCTGAACCACGTCATGGTGCACTGCACTGGAGCCACAGTGATGGCTCTTATGACCATGTGTGGTGTGAGGTTCAGATGAACGGACAGAGAGATGACCGGTGTCAGATATGAGGGAAGGGAAGTCTGTCATGCCCTACTACATTTCTCAGAGTGGAGGATTAACCTCCCCATCCTCTCAGTGGACTAATCCCACAACCAATCAGACAGGAGAACCAGTGCTGCAATGCCATGTCTGTGTGTGTGGGTGTGTGTCAGGGAGAGATAATGAATAATGTGTGTTGGATGTGGTAGCTAAATTGTGTTAGTTGATCACAGGCAGGCAGCAGGGAGCTCAGTGTTTTGACGGGAGCAGCTGGGCGCCTGAAACACACACCCTTCTCATGGTGGTTAATTGCCCTACCCTGATGATGCCAATGACACACTGACAGCAACGGATGTAGCAATAAACGTGCATTCTCTCACTTCCACGCACAAGCAGAAGTAAACACACCTACCCTGCTTACACACACATTGCAGGTATTACTCCTTCCTACAGAGACCTAACTGAAGCCAGCTTCTCTCTATTCCTTCCTCCGATCCCCTTCAGCAGCTGTATTTCTCTCTGAATCCTCCTCACCTCTAGGACACAGTGGTCTCTCTTATATATTTTTTTCTTTAACTGACCATCTAACTGTCTCGGTCTAACTCTTTGTGCTCTGCTCTTTAATACCCGTCATTTGATTCTTATCCTTAAAGCCGAGCCTTTCTCTGATTTAAGTTAACAAATGCTGACAGCAGGGGCACGGTGGCTTAGTGGTTAGCACGTTCTCCTCACACCCCTAGGGTTGGGGGTTTGATTCCCGCCTCCGCCTTGTGTGTGTGGAGTTTGCATGTTCTCCCCGTGCCTCGGGGGTTTCCTCCGGGTACTCCGGTTTCCTCCCCCGGTCCAAAGACATGCATGGTAGGTTGATTGTCATCTCTGGAAAATTGTCCGTAGTGTGTGATTGCGTGAGTGAATGAGAGTGTGTGTGTGCCCTGCGATGGGTTGGCACTCCGTCCAGGTGTGTATCCTGCCTTGATGCCCGATGACGCCTGAGATAGGCACAGGCTCCCCGTGACCCGAGGTAGTTCGGTAGAAAATGAGTGAGAGAGTGAGAAATGCTGACAGCCGAGATCTTTCATGTGCGACGTTGAGTCGATAGTCCAAAGGCGGCAAAGCGTTTCGAAAAATATCTTCGGCAGACGTAGCACAAAGTCTAAATTTAATAAAATATGGATGTTCCGCATGAATAGTCCCACCAAGCTTGATTAAAACAAAATACACCCAGCGGTGCATGAGTACTACAGACTAAATAAACAGGCAGATTTACGAGTTTAGCCGCTGATTTAATTTACCATTTCCAAGCTGTGCAAAAGCGGAAACTGAAAGCAAAGTGAAATGCTAGTGAATGTGCGTTAGGGGGAAAAAAACAACAGAAAATCTACAAACGACTCTCTAGAGAGATATAACACTGTGGAGTTTTTTATTTATTTATTTTTTAGTAATTTTATTTAGTCTCCGATACACAAGTTTCTTTTCTTTACTGCGTGATCAAGCTTTTCATTAGGTGTGTATGTGTAAGTGGGGTGTAACGATGACCGGGAGTTCATTAGGCAACGTGATTCAATATAATTTACAGTCCAGTAAATATTGCAAAGCGACACTGGGGATTTTTGGATTAAAGATAATTAAAGACTGGACTACAGACCGTCTCCTCACTTACACACACACACGGGACGGCAGCAGAGCTGAGAGAGCAGCTGAGGCAATAAAAACGGGCAATATGGCAATTCAGAATTAAGCAAAAAAAGATTAGATATAATAGAATAGACGCCTTTATTTTGTCACTTATACATTACAGCACAGTGAAGTTCTTTCTTCACATATCCCAGCTTTAGAGGTTCGGGGTCAGAGGACAGGGTCAGCCATGATACAGCACCACTGGAGCAGAGAGAGTTAAGGGCCTTGCTCAAGGGCCCAACAGTGGCAGCTGGGCAGTGCTGAGGTTTAAAGCCCAATCCTCCAATCAAGAAGTCTTACCAGAGTCTTAACCACTTGAGCCACTACTGCACCCCCCCCACCAAAAAAATAAAAATAAAAATAATAATAATAATTTATTGATTGATGACAAAAAAAAAAAAAAGAATTTGCGCTTGTTTTATTGTGTCTTTGTTCGCCAATAAATGTCAGAAACGCGTCTCACTCCACAATGGTGGTTAATATAAAGCACATATTACAGACAAGTAGAAACTCAGGGACCTAAACATTTGTACTGTTTAAGTATTTCTATTTTTTACTAAACTACTAGGGGCCAAATAAAAAGTTTCTGTCTTCAAAGTAAAAGGTTAAAAAGGTTGATCCCTATTTCTGCTCTCTGAGACACGCCAAGCGTTTGTTCAGAATCAACTAAAAGAATTCGAAGCGTTCGGTTTATCTACAATTCTGTGTACGGTTATTCAACAGAGGGAAATTTACACGGCGAAAGAACGTCGATTTCTATGCCAGTGGACTGGTAAAAAGGGTTCATTTAAAAGAAATGAATTTAAACTAAAAAGAAGAGAAAATTACAGCAATAATATAAAACAGCTACTTTGATTTATTATTTAATAAAAAAAATCATAAGAAGATTAAAAAAAAATACATTTGAATTGGCTAGTTTATAAATAATAAAATAAAATAGCTATATGTTTTAATACACTACACACTTCAAATCTCCTTCATACATGTTTACTTGGATGATAGTGTACTGTGACGTACCTGCATTCATCAGGGGCCCGTTATCCTTGTCGTTTGTGGTCCCGTGAGGCTCACACACCAGAGTGCACTGTGGGTAAAAACATCAATTACTCCTAGAACGCTAAGCTGAGATCTCAACATTGAATCCCACTCGAAAGTGATCTCCAATCTTCCTTGGCTAGCAATTTGAGTGAATGACAAGAACACGCATTCAATTAAGTTTACACAGCCTCTCGAGCGCACTGTAAACACAACATGTCATTCTGCCACACACACATTTGTAGCGCAAATAATTGGCTGATGTTCAATGCATACATTATTTTCAGGGATGTTTCGTAATGTTTGTAAAGGCTGATGTTATTATTGTCATAGTCTTTCCTTCCGGATCTCTCTCTCTCTCTCTCTCTCTCTCTCTCTCTCTCTCTCTCTCTCTCTCTCTCAGAGTAAGATATATGTTCTGCCTATGGGCCAATCGAGCTCCAGCTCTTCGACCACAGTCAACATTTCTATAAAACAGCTATATATCTGCTTCTTGAATTTTTAGGGAGGATTTTTGTTCCTCATCGTGTGTCACGCTGAGCTCGGATCGGCTACTGAACGCACACAGCCACCTCTCGCTGGCTCGTCAGTTCAAAGCGACAAAGTGACGTGACATACGGCTAAGTACGGTGACCCATACTCAGAATTTTTTCTCTGCGTTTAACCCATCCAAAGTGCACACACACAGCAGTGAACACACACACACCGTGAACACACACCCGGAGCAGTGGGCAGCCATTTATGCTGCGGCGCCCGGGGAGCAGTTGGGGGGTTCGGTGCCTTGCTCAAGGGCACCTCAGTCGTGGTATTGCCGGCCCGAGACTCGAACCCACAACCTTAGGGTTAGGAGTCAAACTCTCTAACCATTAGGCCACAACTTCATAACAAAACTTCACAACCACTAATTCTTAAAGAGTCATGCTGATTGGGGGAGAGTAGGAGAAGGAGATGGCCAGACAGACAGACAGACAGACGGACAGACAGACGGACAGACAGACAGACAGACAGACAGAAGAAAGCAAGGGGAGATAAATAAAAAATAAATAATAAAAAAATAAATAATTTAAAAAAGCAGATTCAGAGAGAGATCTATCTGCACTTCTACAGAGTTTATCATAGAATTTTTCATCTATTTATTTATTTATTTATTTATTTGTTTATTTATTTATTGATTGATTTATTTATTTAATATACTTCAAACTAAATCCAACTAAAGTTACGAACACTTTCTAAATACATATATAAATACAAACTGGACTAAACGAATAGTTGTGCTTCTTAACTGCACACGTTGAGGAACAGAGAAAGAAACAGCGCTTCTCTGACAGAAACAGATCTCACACTACTGCACAATGCTTTAACACACACACACACACACACACACACACACACACAGATCTGTGAGGCCAACACGACGTGCACATGCTCAGTAGCAGAACAGAAACTCAAATCCTGCACGAGATGAATGAGATGTGCTCATGCAGGAGAAACAGATACCGTGTTCATGTGACAGACCCACAGAGACCCCCTCTCTCCGTCACACAGAGCGTATACGCTTCTATACGACTAACCAGACCGGTTCTCTTTATATACACATCTGTTTTTTTTTATTCCCGTGTGAATCCCAGGTGCTCGAGTGAAAATATAAAAATAGCAACAGAATAAATTCAACCTGCATCTGGTTTCACCTCCAAAAGCTTCGCAAGCACACAGCAGATGAGGGATTTTATACCGTTCTGTATTCCATCTATCTATCTATCTATCTATCTATCTATCCATTCTCTATCCTGCTGGGTTTACAGGGAAGCTAGAGTTTATCCCACGAGCATAAGGCACTTACACCCTGGACAGGATGCCAGTTTATCGCAGGTTCACAATCACACAAAGTCACACACGTGTTCACACTCTACAGACAATTTAGAGACGCCAATCAACACGTCTTTGAGAAAAAAGAGAAAAATTCCAAGCATGAAGGTGTGAGTCAAAAGCCATCATGCGCCCATTAGTGTACATATATACAGTAGCACCCATTTTATGAACAACACCATTAGAGCGCTGTCTTACACCCCATTTTTCTCTCTTTCTGATCAAAAATAATCACATCACGTGTACAGCTTCGTCAGGTCCATTAAAAGATGGGTAAATCGTGGCCATAAAGTGATTCTCATGGTCAGCGACATTAATCATACATGCTGTGGAACTCAAACCCACCTCAGATGGGATCGAAGAGTCTAGAAAATTTCATACATCTCTACACCACCATCAGCACCACCAGCATGAGCTTTTGATACAAGGCAGGTTGAGGCCATGGATTCATGTCGGTGATGCAAAATTCTGCTCCTACCATCTGTGTGTGTCCTGATCGCATGCTAGTTTTACTAATCTGTCTTGTTTTGGTGAGCCTGTCACCTCAGAGTCCCGATCTTTGGCTGATGAGAGCGGAATCTAACGTGCGTTTCAATCCGATTCACTCACTCTCTCTCACTCACTCATCTTCTACCGCTTATCCGAACTACCTCGGGTCACGGGGAGCCTGTGCCTATCTCAGGCGTCATCGGGCATCAAGGCAGGATACACCCTGGACGGAGTGCCAACCCATCACAGGGCACACACACACACTCTCTCATTCACTCACGCAATCACACACTACGGACAATTTTCCAGAGATGCCAATCAACCTACCATGCATGTCTTTGGACCGGGGGAGGAAACCGGAGTACCCGGAGGAAACCCCCGAGGCACGGGGAGAACATGCAAACTCCACACACACAAGGCGGCGGCGGGAATCGAACCACCAACACTGGAGGTGTGAGGCGAACGTGCTAACCACTAAGCCACCGTGCCCCCATCAATCCGATTCAGTTCAGTTCTATTAACAATAGACAGCTTTAAAGGAATATAAACATTTAGAATAAGGGAAAGACTTTCTGAGACGATATGAGGAAGAAACCTTGAAAGGAACCAAACTCAGAAGGAAACCCATCCTCATCTATATTTCTATAACTAGAGACAGACAGACAGACAGACAGACAGACAGACAGAGAGACAGACACTCTATTAGGCACCGGAAGTATTAATCTGTACACTATATACCCGAGTGCATTATATAACCAGGAGCAACGAGTCATTTCTGTATTCATTCAATTCTTGCTATAATGTTAGAACTATAACCTGTACCTACATGACTGCCTGCTGGTATTCAAATATATACATTAGAATATTCAGGATATTATTAAGATATTTAAGTATTTTATTTACACCCCCCCCACACACACACACGTTCCCTGTTGCGCTGATCACACACTTCTCTTCTTCTAGCTGCATAACTTCTAACATCTGCTCGTCCAAACCTAGCTGAAACAATCCAGGAAACTATTCAGCTCCAAACCAAGCATCTGTACTCAAACATCATCTTATTTCGCATATATTCTCCAAGAAAACTATTAAAGATCAATATCAAATACATACAGCTTTTCTCTTTTTAGTCTGCAGCAAACCCGTAGCACGGCTGAACAGAAGATAAAGCTTCTCTCGGTATTACTCGACCTTCCATACACACAGCTTTCCTCTTAGAGCAGATTAACACTGATACACACAACACGGGCTTATACTCTTACTGTACATGCAGGTTTGTAAAGATCTCAGTGGCTCCTGAGACCAAAATAATCTGGTCCATATACTGTAAGTGCCAGTCCAACCCTCTGCATTTAGCATAACGGCGCGTGTGTGTGTACCTTCTGGTGTCCATCAATGGCAATGTGATCCACACCGCCATCCTCAATCTCTCCCATCTTCAGGCGAGACACGACCACCGTCCCCACAGCAGCCGAATCATCTGCCGTCCTGAAAAGCAAAACACAAACTACTTAAATCGTGTGTGTGTGCGTTAGGGTTCGTACCACCTCTGCCCAAGTCCACATCCGAAAGCGTTCGCTTCGACAGCGCTCAGATTGCTGTGTTCCTCATATTAGAGACTAATAAGTTATCTAATCCTCTGCAGTGAAGGGGGAATCCTGAGGTGTCTCAGAGGTGAGTTGCTGGAAATGAGGAAAAATGAACTGCAGCCACGGAAGCAAACAGAGACCAATTACTCTGATTGATTGGCTTTAAATGGTCTGGACCTTTATAGGAGCTAATTAAGCTGTGTACCGCTCGTGCCGAAGCTACCGGATCTCCTTAGATAATACCGGGCTTTCAGAGCAAGTGTGATAGAGTGTTGAAGGAGTAGAAACTCGTCAGGATTAAGTGCGACGGCTCTCCTGATCGCTTTAGTCGCTAAACCCGAACGTATCATTAAACACACTGTCGTGAGATTCAGGTGGAGATTAAATCGCTCGTTTAAATAAAAAAAAACACATTTCCATCTATCTCTGTGTTTCATTTCTTAACCTAATGGGAACTCGTGTAGAAATAAAAAGCACACAAGTGTCACAAAGCTTCGCTATCCTCTACACAGGATTACAGAATAATAAACCTCTGCTGAAATTTTATTCCTCACACACACACGACGCTACACCGTTCAAACCGCAAAACTGACGGAGGAAACCTGAGAACCTGGAGGAAACCCCTGAGACAGAACCTTGTGAAGAACGTGTCCATAGAATTCATTCAGACCATCAATTAATAAACACTGCATTAATTACTCTCGGATCTTTCAGCTCTCGTAGCTAACTGGCTGATTAGTTTACACCATCATGTGTAATATGATTATTTATCTATTTATTTATTTATTCTTATATTCATTTCCCATAAGCACTTTCATGGCAGATCCCCCGAATACAGGGCTTTCAATCATAAACATAAACATCCTACTATTACAGAGAGCAAAAATATATTCAAGATGAAAATCTGTGATGTATTAATAGTTAATAAGTGTAGTAGTAAGATTATCAGTAAGATGTGTGGTAAAGTGGAGTTCAATGCCTGGTAAAAGATAAATGTGGGGCATAGAAGACTTTATTGTCTCACATATACGTTACAGACCAACATGCATCGAGTATAAAACCACTGAACATCTGTTGATGATCAGCACGGCACCAAGTCAAAGTATGACGTGAAAACCCTAATGTCTAAAAAACACTATTGGCAGATTATAATGGCAGATTATATTGGCAGATTTTGGCAGATTATATTGGCAGATTATATTGGCAGATTATATTGGCAGATTATTTTGGCAGATTATAATGGCATATTATAATGGCAGATTATATTGGCAGATTTTGGCAGATTATATTGGCAGATTATTTTGGCAGATTATATTGGCATATTATAATGGCAGATTATATTGGCAGATTATATTGGCATATTATAATGGCAGATTATATTGGCAGATTTTGGCAGATTATATTGGCAGATTATTTTGGCAGATTATATTGGCATATTATAATGGCAGATTATATTGGCAGATTTTGGCAGATTATATTGGCAGATTATTTTGGCAGATTATATTGGCATATTATAATGGCAGATTATATTGGCAGATTATATTGGCAGGTTATAATGGCAGATTATATTGGCATATTATAATGGCAGATTATATTGGCAGATTATATTGGCAGATTATTTTGGCAGATTATATTGGCATATTATAATGGCAGACTATATTGGCAGAATTTGGCAGATTATATTGGCAGATTTTGGCAGATTATATTGGCAGATTATTTTGGCAGATTATAATGGCAGATTATATTGGCAGATTATATTGGCAGATTATATTGGTAGATTATATTGGCAGATTATATTGGCAGATTATTATAAAATCCAAAAAACAAAGCACAAGATGATGCTGGTAAGTGCTGGACAATATTTCTGCTGAGTTTCTAAACAGATTTTAAAGCAAATCTTTAATAAAAAAACAAAACTATAAGTAATCCTGGGTAGGAGGGGATGAGGCGATGAAGGGATGAGCAGAACAAACCCTTGGTGGGATGGTAGACTATTTTAAGGCACTATACACTGACACAGAAGATCTGAATCTCCACACAGACAGTAATCAGCACTGAGGAGTGAATTCAGGACGCTGGAGCTGTGAGGCTGCAAGGTTAGACACTTGAAATCCAGCAGGGACACATAATAAATTCTAATCTAAAAGTTTCTCTCTTTTTTTTTTTTTGCCGTAATGCAGCGTTCTAGAAATGGGCAGCATTTTTCAGACACGCCAATGCAGGCAGGACAGTAATGTCACTTTAAAAGGAGATAAAAAGGTACAATGTGGCTTTATTCATCTCCACTATTCCCACAGCGAGAGCGAAGCGGCTGATAGATTGAAAGCTGCAGATATCATGCTGCCTTCATCCCTCACCCGGACGCACGAAAGAGAAATCGAGCACGTCAGTTCATCCGGCTTCAAGGGTTCCTCCGGTCGCTACGGTCCTGTTGGTCCTGACTTTGAGGAAACGTCCTCTGCTACACCAGGCTGCAGGATGTCACCAGTTCTTTGGGCCGCAGCACTGCTACGATTGAAATCTCATGTGAAAGCCTCAGGCAGCGGCGGCTCACGGCTTGTTAAGATAACCGATGTGTGTCTTTAAAAGTTCTGGATGAAGAAAGCAGCGGTGGAAATGGAAACACCGGATGGCGTAGAGAGATGGAGATATTTCGAAATATTTCATTGAGGTGCTTTTTGTTTGGAATGATTAGTGCTGCTCTGACTCCAAATCAAGCTGCTAAGCGCGTTTTTTTTTCACACAGACAGTTTGTGATTGACCTTAAATTAACTTTACAGCTCGGCTGAGTCGCGCTCCTCCTCCGCTCGTCGCTTGAGGCAGATTGCCCGTCTGTACGCTTCCCCGGCACAAATCTAATTGGCCCCGGGCCCTTTTATGACAAAAGTTAATCAGAGAGCTTTGTTAAAGTGACAAAAAGAACGAGAGCTTGGCGCGACTCGTGAATAATTCTGGAAACAGTTACTTAGTGGACAAGTGGTCGGTGTCAAGGAGCTTTTTAAAAAAAAAAAAAAATTCTGCCCAACTTCACACTGTTGGTTTAGGAAGTCTTTTCTGCGTTCGGTCTGTTTAAATCAAACTCGGATGTGTTTACTGTACCTCCTTTCATGAGGTTCGTTCGTTTCATGTGGTACTGTAGCTCACTGGTTACGGTGTTCGACTACTGATCGGAAGGTCATTGGTTCGAATCCCAGGTCCACCAAGTTGCCACCGCAGGGCCCCTGAGCAAGGCCCTTAACCCTGAATTAAATGCTAATGCTGTAAAAATGCTGTAAATGTAAATGTTCGGAAAAGCGTCAACACGGGTGCGGATTTAAACAACTAAAGTGACTCAACACGAGCGAGGTCTGACACGTGAGACGATATCTGAGATGGTGAAAGTGTCAAAAGTTTGAACACACGTTCTGTAAAATGACAAAAAATTCACGATACACAGCTGTGGCCAAAAGTTTTGAGAATGACATTAAAAAATGTGTTTTTAGATCTTTTTTCAGATGGTCAAACATTTCATAATTATCAAAGGCTTTTATTGAGAGTTACATTAAGTTTATGCAAAGAGTCGATTTTTGCTGTGTTGACACTTCTTTTTCATGGCCTTCACCCTGGCATGCTGTCAATCAACTTCTGAGCCACATCCTTACTGATAGCAAACCTTTCTTACATGATCAGTGCTTGGAGTTTGTCAGAATTTGTGGGTTTATATTTGTCCACCCACTTCTTAAGGATTAACCAGAAGCTCTCAATGGGATTGAGGTCTGGGGAGTTTCCTGGACATGGCCCAAACATTTCTCTGTTTTCTTCCTCAAGCCACTTAGTTATCACTTTTGCCTTATGGCCAGGTGCTCTGTCATGCTGGAAAAGACATAATGTTCGTCACCAAACTGTTCTTGGATGGTTGGGAGAAGACGATTAATTAAGAAATGAATCGCAATTCATAACATTCTGGAGTATTATGCAAATGGCCATCATTAAAATATTCAGGACTATTCAGGAATCTCCAATTCCTACAAATTGTATTCATTGGTGAATGAACCAAAACACTTGCAAGGAAAAAGCTTATTTAAGATGCATCTAGTGCAGAGATCAAGTGTAAACTGGTCCAGTAAACTGTTACTTAGGGCTAAAGGGTAAAAGGGTTAAAGATGCTCAGCTGCAGTCAGTCAGTCAGATTACAAAGAATTAATCAGTGTCCCAGTTTACACCTAAGAGGAACCAGATCCTGCTTCACATCAATCAGCTCATAATGATTCTGTCAAAACCAAAATAGTTTCTACGAATCAGTCACGTTGTTGTCTCTTCTGAACATAATTAGACCCGATCGGAAAAATACACGTGATCCTACAAAGTAAATGAAAAAACAACAAACAACAGCTCTGTCTGCATCTCAATGTGTTTAGAAAGAAAAAATGATCTTACACACACAGAGGTACACAATAAACACACAGAAACACACATAGAACACACATAGAACACACACATACATGCACACACAGAGAAACACACAGAGCTAGACAGACAAACACACACATAAAAACACACAGGAACGTGTGGAAACATGCAAACACACAAGCACATGCACACAAACGCACACACACAAAGAAACATAGACAGAAACACAGACATAAACACACTCACACACACACAAAGCAAGAAACACACACACAGAAACACAGAAATGCACACATACAATTCTACAAAATAAAACAACACAACAACAAAAATCCATTTGATGACGCATTGATTGGTCTGACATTTAAAACATATAAACTAAAATAAATCACTTGGGATATAATTTAAATAAATAAATAAACAAACAAATAAATAAATAAATAAATAATAATGTAATTTTTTTTTTTTTTACCAGTGTGTGTTATTTTATCTCAGGGCTCCAGGAGCTGTGGCATGAATCATTTGACTTTATTTCCTTTTGTTCCACTTTAAGAGATCAGCTTTAACTATTAAATAAAGCTAAAGTCTTGATGTTCCAGTCGAGCACGAAAATGGACCAGGGCAAGCCTCCAAACACACACACACGCACACACACACATTCCTATACAGTATATAAAGCTTTTTCCACTGCTGCAGGCATGCGACAGAAATGTGTGCATGTGCTCCAGAGAGTTACTGTGAGGCTGCAGAGTGTGATGTGTGAATTCAGGTCCATAAATCAAGCCTCCGTCCTTAAGACGCCACAGTTAGTATGAAGGACCTGTGGGTTTTGTTCAGATCTGTTCGTTCATTTGGCTAGACAAAGATACAAAAAAAAAAAGTTAAAAGTTTCTTAACAAACAAACAAACAAACAAATAAATAAATAAATACATAAATAAATAAATACATAAATAAATAAATAAATAAATAAATAAATAAATAAATAAATAAATAAATAAATGGATAAATAATGGCATAATAAATAAAAAATCTAAATAAATAAGCAGATAAATAATTAAATAATAAATAAAAAGTACAAACAAACAAACAAACAAATAAATAAATAATACACTTTTAAAAAGAAAGAAAGAAAGAAAGAAAGAAAGAAAGAAAGAAAGAAAGAAAGAAAGAAAGAAAAAAAGAAAAAGAAAGAAAAATGCTTAGCTCAGGTAGAACACAAGACATCAGCATATGAATCAAAGAAATGCCAACACAGCATTTTTTTTATTGATTTATTTTTTTTAATCTACCTCGTTGCTTCCTAAGACTGAATCCACCATTATGGCATGAGATAAGAAGAAAAGTTCTGATAAACACTGCTCTGATTGTCACTTCCTTCGAAGTCCAGCGTCAACCCAATTAAACTTCTAACACGAGTCATGATAAAATTGCATCTCTGAGTCGTGTACGGGGTCTCGAGACTGAGTTTACTGATTAACTCCTGAATCGGAGAAGACCGAAGCACCGTCCTCTGCTGCTGCCGCATGAAGATATACCAAACCTGCGCTGTTTAAAAGACAGAACTTTACCAAATACATCGTCACCATCTTGCCTGTAGAGAACATGAGTAGCAGAGATATAACTCTCTAATGTAATGTGTGTGTGTGTGTGTGTGTGTTTGTTTTGTGTGTGTGTATATGTGTGTGTGTGTGTGTGTGTGTGTTTGTGTGTGTATATGTGTATGTGTGTGTATGGGTGTATATGTGTGTGTGTTTGTGTGTGTGTGTATATGTGTGTGTGTGTGTGTGTATATGTGTGTGGGTTTGTGTGTATATGTGTGTGTGTGTTTGTGTGTGTGTGTATATGTGTGTGTGTGTGTGTTTGTGTATGTGTGTGTATACCTGTTCATTATGGACACACAGTTTTCATGGTGGGGAAAAAAAAATGTGTTTTTTTCAGCTCAAACTGAACCAGTTAGCTAGCAGTGTATCCACTGTATTTTTATTACATGATGTCAGTTTTTTATTTAAATCATACACGCAGTCTATCATCCACAACACTACACACTCCTAACAAGAAACAGCTCATTAAAGATCTAAAGCTACGTCTGAATTTACGTGAAGGTGCTCGGGGGCGATGTGTACTGATAAAAACACAGTGCAAATAAAAGATAATTGATCTGAAGACTAATGATGCACCAGAACGTGTGATCACATCATTTCAGGCCTCCACGTTGATACGACGTGACGTGCTGAACTTCCCAGCTTTCCCAGCAGGAATTCCTACCAGGAGAGGTCGGAAATTCCGAGCTACAAGCTTTAGCTGATTGTTGATGCAGCATCTTGTACCAAATTTCAATGATGTTACACACGGTACTTAAGTAAATGTACTGGTTAAATTTTAGCTTATTATTATTTAATAGTTGTTTATTAACTTTGTATCTAAAAAAATGGCCCCTTTATTGGTTTAAATATAAACCTGAAAATCAGTATATGCAAATTTTATCTAATGCAAAAAAAAAAAGATTGTAAGCCTAAAACATTTGTGTTGTGCTTAAACAGCTAGAACTAGGTGTGTTTTAAAAAGAAAAGAGAGAGTGGGAGAGTGAGTGGGAGAGAGAAAGAGAGAGAGATGGAGAGAGAGAGTGGGAGAGTGAAAGAGTGAGAAAAGAGTATGAGTTAGTGAGGGAGTGAAAGAGAGAGGGAGAGAGAGAGGGAGAGTGTGAGAGTGAAAGAGTTATAAGAGGGTGAGAGTGAGTGAGGGAGAAAAAGAAAGAGGGAGAGAGAGGGAGAGTGAGAGAGTGAGTCTGGGAGAGAAAGAGAGTGGGAGAGCAAGTGGAGGAGAGAAAGAGAGAGGGAGAGTGAGAGAGAGAAAAAGAGAGGGACAGAGAGAGAGAGAGTGGGAGAGTGAAAGAGTGAGAAAAGAGTGTGAGAGTGAGTGAGAGAGAGAGAGAGAGAGAGAGAGAGTGAGAGAGGGAGAGAAAGAGAGTGAGTGGCAGAGAGAAAGATAGAGGGAGGGAGAGAGAGAGTGGGAGAATGAAAGAGTTATAAGAGGGTGAGAGTGAGTGAGGGAGAAAAAGAGAGTGGGAGAGCAAGTGGAGGAGAGAAAGAGAGGGAGAGTGAGAGAGAGAAAAAGAGAGGGACAGAGAGAGAGTGGGAGAGTGAAAGAGTGAGAAAAGAGTGTGAGAGTGAGTGAGGGAGAGAAAGAGAGAGAGAGAGAGAGAGAGAGAGAGAGAGAGTGAGAGAGGGAGAGAAAGAGAGTGAGTGGCAGAGAGAAAGATAGAGGGAGAGAGAGAGAGAGTGGGACAGTGAAAGGGTGAGAGAGAATTTGTGCTAAAACAGAGACTGTATTTTGATTCTGGTAAAATTCCCAGAACTGTGAGGGCTGGAGTGTGTTTATTAGGCATATGCTGTGTGAAAACAATATGCATACACACACACACACACACACACAAATACACACACACAGTCGTTACACCCGAGAGTCGTCGTTAGACTTTGATTCAGAAAGGTAGGTTGCAGAAGCAGCCAAAATAAACACATTAGACTCGTCTCCTGTGCCAAGAGCAGTTTGTGAAACAGAACAATCCAGTTCACCAAAATCACAATATAATACTGTATATCAGCACAAAACAGGAACAACCTGTGGAACAAACACTGACAGTTACCTCTAACCTCTATAGAATGAAGGTATGGAGCAAGAGGGGCACATAGGGGTAAGTGTGCATCCATACAGTCATAGTGAACCACACGCTTTAGCTCAGTGACACATGTACTGGAAGTGGAAAGAATAAAGAAGTCACAGTTACAGACTTGCACCACCTTCTGAACTCTTATTAACATTTTGGGGTGAAATCTTTTGTCTTCTTTGTAGTTTTCAGAATAATATTTGATTTCAAGCTCAGCGATTCCTCGTACTGAGAAAGAAAAAAAGCTGTTTTCTCAAATCTTACTCGCGATAGAAGAAAAACAACGAGAACTAAGATCAAACGTATCGCAGCCGATTTATTTGTTTTATATTGTTTATATTATTTTAACCAGATTTCAGACAAAGGAGCACTAAATTTTTAAACTTTTGAAGCTCCGTCATCACCCGAGAACTTCATCTGCTTTCCGTAAAAAAAATAAATAAATAAATAAAATAAAAAATTTGAGGGGGGCACGGTGGCTTAGTGGTTAGCACGTTCGTCTCACACCTCCAGGGTCGGGGTTCGATTCCCGCCTCCACCTTGTGTGTGTGGAGTTTGCATGTTCTCCCCGTGCCTCGGGGGTTTCCTCCGGGTACTCCGGTTTCCTCCCCCGGTCCAAAGACATGCATGGTAGGTTGATTGGCATCTCTGGAAAATTGTCCCTAGTGTGTGATTGTGTGAGTGAATGAGAGTGTGTGTGCCCTGCGATGGGTTGGCACTCCGTCCAGGGTGTATCCTGCCTTGATGCCCAATGACGCCTGAGATAGGCACAGGCTCCCCGTGACCCGAGGTAGTTCGGATAAGCGGTAGAAGATGAATGAATGAATGAATGAATAAAAAATTTAATAAAAAATAAATTTAAAAAAAATACAGTATACTTTCTAAAAAAAAATAAAATAAATGAATAAATAAAACTAAAAAGATAAATAAAAATAAATAAAATAAATGAATAAATAAAACCAAAAAGATAAATAAAAAAATTAAATAAATAAATAAATAAATAAATAAATAAGTAAGTAAGTAAGTAAGTAAATAAATAAACAAATAAATAAATAAATAAATAAATAAATAAAACTCACTCACTCTCATCTTCTACCGCTTATCAGAACTACCTCGGGTCACGGGGAGCCTGTGCCTATCTCAGGCGTCATCGGGCATCAAGGCAGGATACACCCTGGACGGAGTGCCAACCCATCGCAGGGCACACACACACTCTCATTCACTCACACAATCACACACTACGGACAATTTTCCAGAGATGCCAATCAACCTACCATGCATGTCTTTGGACCGGGGGAGGAAACCGGAGTACCCGGAGGAAACCCCCGAGGCACGGGGAGAACATGCAAACTCCACACACACAAGGGGGAGGCGGGAATCGAACACCCAACCCTGGAGGTGTGAGGCGAACGTGCTAACCACTAAGCCACCGTGCCCCCTATAAATAAAACTAAAAAGATAAATAAAAATAAAAATACTTTCGACAGAAGTAATAACCGAATTATTAAAAAATGTCATTTATTTATTTGAAAAATAATCAGGTCCACAGCAAAGGGGTGTGTTTATATTAAACTTTTTTTTTTCCACTACTGAAAAAGACAAGGACAGAGAAAGGTGCTGTAATTGGTGTTTGCCACATCAACTTTTCTTTTTTTTGTTTTTTTTTTGCTTTTTTCCACTTTTTGAGGCACTTTTTTGTTTATGTGATGAACGTGTGAGTTTATTTTCCCTTCTAATCAACAGGAAGCTGTCAAATAAACCCTGTGTTCAACAATTTGCTTCGTTAACGGACGTAAAAAAACGTTTCGGAAAACTGAGGGGTCCCTGAACGGTTGCTACGGCAGCAGGTCACGGGTGTGTATTAGATACACTCCCAAAGCAGAGCTCAGACATTCTGCAGTCAAAAAGACATTAGCACATTCCTCCTCCTCATATCTGTCTAACCTGTTCCTTCTGTCTCCCTCCATCTCTCAGACCTGCTCCCTCGCTCTTTCCCGGACCTCTCAGTGGGGTGCTGACGTGAAGGCGCTCCATACGTCTCTGTCCACCTGCCGGCGAGTCTGGCTCTGGTTTCTGACCTAGATAAAAGCCGGACAGGGCTAAATATATCGAGCGGCTTATCGAGGACAAATGCTATGATGATGCCAAGTCCGTAAAGATGGTGAAATGAACACCATAGTGTAGCAGCGACGAACTCTTCTGCCTCCTTTTTTACTGCTTTTTTTTTCATGAGGAGGCAAAAAAAATTGCATCTTGCATTTTTTTTTAGTGTGACAATCATTGCCACATCACTGGAGGCTCTGTTATAAAATAAATAAATAAATAAATAAAACCGGGATGCTGTGGATCGCCAAGAGACGAGCGAGACAGATGGAGGCTTTGAACGAATTCCAGGATTTTCTAAACACACACACACACACACACACACACACACACACTCAATCTTTCACCACTGCCTATTTTCCCACTCATGCATCTGACATCGCAGAGCCTCCACTGCAGTCAGACCCCGTGTAGCGTGTGGGCGACAGGGCAGAGGTCATCCTGCTCATTAAGCGTGATTAAAACGACAACATGAGCCGGGCTTCGGAAACAGCTTTCTCAGCTGCCGTGCTGTCGGGTCCAGTCTCCGTCTATCTGGCCTCGACGACGGGGCTCGCTCAAGGCCTGCGTCCTCTGACATCAGATTCATAGAGAGTGAGAAGTCAATAAGACCAATCAAACAGCCTGTCGAGCCCCTGATGCCTCTTTAATTGAAGGTGACTAAATGAACTGAGGGTTCTTGTGATCATAAAACAAGCGTGCGCAGTGTGCGGTGTTGCATCGTCTCAGCTTCACTCGTCACGCCCACCAAAATTCTAATCACTTCTAAACGGGTTGCAAAGTCGTCCTCTGATTGGTCGGACTATTGGATTTTCAGGAGACGTCACTTTTTTTTTTTTTTTTTATCGGTTCTCCTGGAAACAAAGTCATCATGACGCTGTACTTCCCTCGAGCGTGGAGTCGCAAAATTCACAATATCATAAGACTAATTAATTTTCTTATATATAACGCTGAACAAAACTTGCTGTTATTGGTTGTTTTACATGTCAGTCAGACATCCTCTTTGCGGCCCTTGGCGAGTAAAAGATGTTACGGAGTCCAGACATTTTGTCGTCAAGCCGAAGCTCTGGCTACAAGAGAAATACTTTCGTGACGTATCTCAGCTTTAGAGGTTGGGGTCAGAGCGCAAGGTCAGCTATGTTATAGCTGTGTCCCCCTGGAGCAGAGAGGGTTAAGGGCCTTGCTCAAGGGCCCAAGCGTTGCAGCTTGTCAGTGCTGGGGCTTGAACCTTAATCCTTCAATCAACAACCCAGAGCCTTAACCGTTTGAGCCACCACCACCCAAGTGACTCGCGCCACAGCTGGAACTACTGGTTCAACAACTTCTGACCAATCAGATTCAAGAATACACCAGGGTATAGCCAGATTAAAGAATTTCATCATTATGTACATTAGATGTTCTAGGACTGTTGAGCAAATCTCCTGAGGAGCAGAAACAAGACAGTGAAGTTAAGAGGCTTTGATTTATATTGTGCCACAGTATTAAACCCAGTATGTCAGGGATACGACAAATTGAGTGGAGTTACAGATGCAGTGTTTCGGTCAGATCAGTGTGTTTTTATCTGGAGTGTTACACCAAGATACAGTCAGATCAGTGTGTTTTTATCTGGAGTGTTACACCAAGATACAGTCAGATCAGTGTGTTTTTATCTGGAGTGTTACACCAAGATACAGTCAGATCAGTGTGTTTTTATCTGGAGTGTTACACCAAGATACAGTCAGATCAGTGTGTTTTTATCTGGAGTGTTACACCAAGATACAGTCAGATCAGTGTGTTTTTATCTGGAGTGTTACACCAAGATACAGTCAGATCAGTGTGTTTTTATCTGGAGTGTTACACCAAGATACAGTCAGATCAGTGTGTTTTTATCTGGAGTGTTACACCAAGATACAGTCAGATCAGTGTGTTTTTATCTGGAGTGTTACACCAAGATACAGTCAGATCAGTGTGTTTTTATCTGGAGTGTTACACCAAGATACAGTCAGATCAGTGTGTTTTTATCTGGAGTGTTACACCAAGATACAGTCAGATCAGTGTGTTTTTATCTGGAGTGTTACACCAAACCTAAATCTCTCTCTGAACATTGGTGGATTTAAACCAGTGAATAAACAAGTTCAGATCTCTCCATCCCTCCAACTGGGTACAGGACCAAAACAAGCTGCTTCCAGTTAGCTCTGTGGCAGGTGTATTTGCACACACACACACACACACACACACACACACACACACACACACACACACACACACACACCTACTGTTGTTCTCTCTCTTCCTTGCTCTCTCGGTTTGTCTGTCTGTCTCTCTCTTGCTCTCTTTGTCTGTTTGTCTCTCTCTCCCTCCCCATTGCTCTCTTTGTCTGTCTGTCTGTCTGTCTGTCTGTCTGTCTCTCTCTCTCTCTCCCTCCCTCTCTCTCTCTCTCTCTCAATGTCTCTCTTTTCCTTGCTCTCTTTTTCTGTCTGTCTCTCTCCCTCCCCATTGCTCTCCTTGTCTGTCTGTCTGTCAGACTGCTCTCGCTCTCTCTCTCTCTCTCTCTCTCTCTCTCTCTCTCTCTCTCTCTCTCTCTCTCTCAACGTCTCTCTGTTCCCTGCTCTCTTTTTCTGTCTGTCTGTCTGTCTGTCTGTCTCAAACAAACCCCCCCTTTCTCTTTTTCTGTCTGTCTTTCTCTCTCTCCCTCTCTCAGCATCAGCATTCTGGGTTTCTCATCTAAGTTGTTTTCTCAACTAAAAGCAGAAAGCAGGAGCAAACAAGGAACCGGTCACTAACCCCGAGCCTTACTCAACACCAGGAGTATTGGGTAAAACTGACAGCAGGGAGAAAGACCAGCTCTGTGAGCTGTAATAGAGACAGAGATTTGAGTGTGTATCAGTTTTCTAGCACACACTAATCACATTGGAAACATCGTCAGCAGAAAGCAATTTGGTGGGAAGGAGAAATGTTTTCACACTTCATCAGTCGGGGCTTCTGTTATCACGTAATCGACACGGCAAAACCTCCAGTGATAAATTAACACTTTCAAATAAGGCTGGTGTGATTAAAGAGTGTGCGCTGGAGAGTAGTTTGGCAATGTAATTAAATTCGACACTGATTCTGCTGTGCGATTTAGTTAATTTGATGTTGAAATAATCTTTCAGCAAGCGCTCCTTCGTTAATAAGATGAAATGTGGTTTGGATGTGTTTGGCGAACACCACCGCTAGCGACTTCTAACTCGTTAGTGACGCTTTTAAGTCACGGGTTTGGACATCGGGTTCGATGATGTAACTTTTTTACAATTGGCCTGAAGTCGTCCAACTCGATGTCTTTCATGGTTAAAGATATACGTTGACAAATGTTATGGACTTTTTTTAAACTACTTTGGCCCAGATCAATAAGCTGTTCTGGCTCCTCCACTGACCATAACAGCCCCCCATCATGAAACTCGAAACAGAAAGTCAGCACGAAGTGTCCCACCTGATGTAGTTCGTGCTATGGTTTAGTAGAATACCCCATACCACTATGGGGTTTCACTCAAAACCACCAGCCATCAAGTCTCTACTCTGGAGTTCTCCTGAGTTTGTAAACAGTTTCACGCTCCAACAAACTCTCTAGCCAAAGAAAATCCCAAAGCTTAATTCTGAAAGCCTACGATTTGAGACTAAAATCAGACCTACAGTACATTAGTGTCTTCAGGGATTAGTGACTTTTATGTTAATACGTGGGGGCACGGTGGCTTAGTGGTTAGCACGTTCGCCTCACACCTCCAGGGTTGGGGGTTCGATTCCCGCCTCCGCCTTGTGTGTGTGGAGTTTGCATGTTCTCCCCGTGCCTCGGGGGTTTCCTCCGGGTACTCCGGTTTCCTCCCCTGGTCCAAAGACATGCATGGTAGGTTGATTGGCATCTCTGGAAGATTGTCCGTAGTGTGTGAGTGTGTGAGTGAATGAGAGTGTGTGTGTGCCCTGCGATGGGTTGGTACTCCGTCCAGGGTGTATCCTGCCTTGATGCCCAATGACGCCTGAGATAGGCACAGGCTCCCCGTGACCCGAGGTAGTTCGGATAAGCGGTAGGAGATGAATGAATGTTAATACGTTTTTTTTGTACTTTCCGATGACATCTCTTTAAATTCCTTAGCTTCAATAAAAGAGGTGTTCACAGAGCCGATCCTGACCTCACTGGGGCCCTAAGCAAAAATCTGCTAAGGGGCCCTCCTACCTGACCCGTGAGCCATGTAAACCATTTGCCACAGGTTCACACTTGACACCCTACTGCTCCCACTACAAACCTCCCTCCTTTTAAAAAAGTTTGCTCCATCTCTCGGTCAAAGAGTAAAACAATACAGAATTGAATGAGGTATAAACAAATCTTTATTGAATGGAATATTTTATAACATATACTCGGTATTCGACCAATTTGGAATCTGTAATCTTGCTGTAAGTCTTCGTGTCAGTCCTTTTCGTGTCTGGCAGCACTGCACAGCTAATGTAGCTAGTCAGATAGAGACTAGAGACAGAATCACATCAACTTAACTTTACTGTTATTTGCTCTTGCTGACATCAAACTTGAAGAGAACACAAGTTTACCTGATTGCTGTTCTCGCATTTCACTCTCATTGTGTTTCTTTTTTCTCTTTTCATGGCCAGATGGATAGCTCAGCTTCATATTGTCATCTACACAGTAAACATTAACACGCGTTGTAAAGCGAGGCAGGAGGAGGCGGGGCCTTGCGTAATTTGCGGGGCCCTACGCAACTTGCGTAATGAGCGTATAGGGCCGATCGGCTCTGGGTGTTCAGATTCGGATGAGAATCTGTCTCTGGAATTGGAAGAAAGACAAATAAAGTGGAATCAACCATCAACCAATTAGATTAGGACATTTGTGTTGGATGTTGTGTTTTAACTCTAGTCTCAGGTTGTTTTCTTGTGTTTGAGAAATCGTGTGTCTGTGTGTGTGTGTGTGTGTGTGTGTTGTTTTTTAATTAAGTTTAAAAGCCCAATATACAGCTAGTTGTGCAGGATATACAGGATGATACCAACTCAAAGCTCTAAGGAAGTTTATTCTGATCCTGTCTGAATGGAGGTTCTCAAGCTCTCCGTATGCCAGTGTGTTTTTTCTTCCACTTCCAATAACACATCTATTTGCCCCTAAGTGTGAACCAGAGTGTGGACAGGTCTCGTGACTCGTGGCTCTTTGGTTAGCATGTTTGCCTCACACCCCCAAGGTTGAGCGTCCGATTCCGTCCTCAACCGTCTGTGTGTGTGTGTGTGTGTGTGTGTGTGCGTGCGACATTAGATGTTAAAATGTTGGATTAGCGATCAGATGGTCATGAGATCAAATCTCAGCTGCACCAAGCTGCCATTGCTGTTGCCCTTAACCCTTACTTGCTCGGGAGAAAACTCTCCATAAATGTAAGACTATATGAAATGTAAGAGTTTGCAGGTTCTCCCGGTGCCTCGTGTCCTGTTTCCTCTGGGTACTTTAATTTGTCAGTAGTGTTTGTGATTAGACCCTGTGATAGACTAGCATCTCAGTTTGTAATTATCCACCCTGCTATACCTGAGAGATGTTGCACAGTCTTATAGGGACAAACGAGATCCTCAAGCTTCCACAGTCTCCCAATGAACACACTACTCTAGATGGATGCCGTACTATTGCTCACACACCGGGACCCCCTAGACCATAACCTTACATTTTTTAAATGACTACGGCTCTAAAGTTAATATTGTAGTAGAATTATGTTTATAATGCAGCAAAGCATATTTTAAAGCACTTACAATACACAATACCGAACAAACGAAAGCTTCATTACAGAATATCTAATCTAACATAATGCATTATAAATACATTAGAATACATTTGAGGAATATAAACGTTTTTAAGATAGCATTATTCTGTGAAGAAGGAAGAGAAACTCGGAGCAGACAGGTACTCAGACCAGACAATGTACCAGTTTTAGGCACGCATCGCGTCTCCCTGCGTCTTTATTTAAAGCCACAAACCGCCATGGCTGTGACTCAGTGACTGCGACACTATCAGAAAGTGTAATTATTATTTTTTAATGTGAGCATAACGGTGACAAACTGTGTGTATTTGGCTGGTGGTGAAGCAGGCGGGCTGTGGTGGTCTGTAATTACAGATGGTTGTCTGATGACGGTGCCAAACACTGGTGACAGCACAGGAAGAGGGGGAGAGAGAGAGAGAGAGAGAGAGAGAGATTAAAAGAGCAGGAGGAGAAAAACCACAGCTGCTATCACAACTGCGTCCAGAGTTTTTCTGTTCTAAATGCTTTGGAAGTGCAAACACACACAAACACACACACACACACACACACACACACACACACACACACACACACACACACATGTTAATCTTAATTGGTGTTCACTACATGGAAAATGTTCAGTTAGTTGGGAATGGAGTTGATGCCAGACATATTCAAACTGCTCAGTGGAACATTTGTGAAGGCACACACACACACACACACAGACACACACACACAGACACACACACACAGACACACACACACAGACACACACACACACACACCCATCCACACACACACACCCACCCACACACACACACACATACACAGACACACACACACAGACACCCACACACACACACACCCACACACACACACAGACACACACACCCACATGCACACACACACAGACACACACACACACACATCCACACACACACACACACCCACACATACACACACACAGACACACACACACACAGACACACCCACACACACACACACACAGACCCCTCCTGAAACCTAAAAATATTTTTACCTAGTTGTGTTCATGTGTACAGATCTCATGTGTAATATACTCTTTAGACAGAATACACACAGATGCTATAAGACAAACTGCACTACTATTAATAGTCTACACAGAACATACTGCTAAGCTCTAGGGCTCTGGAAACACTGGCCAAGAGCACGCTAACACAACAGATGTGAAAATAAAGTGTTGAGCTTCAACTGGATGCGGTCATGCTACGGGAAAGTACACACACATAACACACGAACGTCTGAGCCGACCATCATACCGGTTTGAACAAGAATAAGCAGTGTATATAATAAAGCAGCGTTTATAGGTACAAGGAGATTCCCACATGGGCTTCTCAATACGTAACAGTATACCAACAAAGTAAAAAATGAAGCCCATGTTTTTTATGTTCAGACTTTACTTCTACATGTAGGTGCACTTTGAATAGTGACTCACTGTCTAAACAATGCTTTATTACAGATAAAGGCTCTGGGTTTCAAACCAACACAATGCAGTCACGCCTTACACACACAAACAGACACAGTACACAGTACACACACAGTAAACACACACACACACACACTGCAACAGATAGATATATAGTATTTTAAGTTAATATTTTTTTAAATTGTATAGATTCATTTATTTATTTGTATCCTTATTTCTTCTTCTTCTTCTTCTTCTTCTTCTTCTTCTTCTTTATTTTTTTTTTCTCTCTCTTCTGTTTCCATACTTCTGTAAAGCTGCTTTGAGACTATGTGAATTGTTAAAAGTGCTATACAAATACATTGAAATGAATTAACACACACAGTCAGTGCTTGGAGTTAACACACATCCCATAACACACATCCCATAACACACACCCTGCAACTTAAACAACACACAGACTTCCAGT
>NC_083465.1:25059458-25061958 GCF_030014155.1 Tachysurus vachellii
TTAAACACTTAAGCAGCTCTAGATCACCCGCCTACAAGTCAGCGGCTCTGACAAACCCAGCTTATTAGAGTCAGTCCAGTGTCAAAGCCCCACAATCCCCTCTCCTCCCTCACGCCTGCATTAGCATAAACCAGGCCCCATCTTCCCAGTGCAGCACGGCCTCAGACACCCAGCCGATCTGCAGGGAGTGTGATATCACTTCACGGATGAGCAGTTAGAGCTGACACACTGCTCTTCACCCTCCACAGGCAGGAAAACGAGTGTGTTCGGCTCCAGCAGGATACGCCTGGACACGCAGAGAGGATAAGTGCATATATACTGATGCGCTTCGGCTGCATGCGATAATTTCTTATCAAAAAAAGAGGATGAAAATATGGGAAAAGTGAGGCTGGTTTGGGGGAATTTCACTGCTTGGGAAAATCAGCCCAATAGTTTCAATATAAGCAAATAGTATAATAGGATAGGATCATAGTGGAGGATATACAGTACAGTACCCCTGCCTGATTCAGCCTGATACAGGGCTCTCAGGTTTTGAAGACAGGCAAGCGTGACATCTCCAAGCCCTCCGCTAACCCCCAAAGCTCCCATTTAAAACAGTTCGGCTCAAGCCCAGACATTTTTAGTGACATGATTGAGGACAAGCTGTTTCGTGTTGAGGTTTTGTTCAAACCGACCATCGAAAATACCCTCTCTAATGAATGTTTTTTTTTTATTGGTTGTTGTGTTAAATCTTACCCATATACAATAGTGCTATTTTCTGATTGGCTATTGTGTAGCCTCTTGTTTTGATTGGCTGATAAGTGTCAGGCTCGACTAAGAGCTCCAGGGGAGACGCGCTTGATTCCTGCCCGGTTCCATAGAGACGGCGGTGCGGACTGATACATTTTGGGCGCTGCGGCTTATTAAATATATGATAAATAGTCAAAAAGTTTTTCTGCGTGAGAAATACGATGTGTGGCGGAAGCGCGTGAGAAAAGACTCTCAATGCGTGACACTTGACAGCCCTGTTGATGCTTTCTGTGTGCAAATGGTTCCACAAAGATCACTTAATTATCAGTGATTCTCCAAACCATGTCACACCCAAGTCTGTAATAATCTTATCTGAATAATCATAAAAACATGTGCTCATGTGCTCATTCCAGGACTCTTATCTACTCTAATCCAAACACTCCGTATTGTTTTTCTTTAGTCGTATGCTGTAGAGATTTACAATAATCTCACAATTTTCACACAGAAAAGAACGAGTTTTCTTTTGAATTCAGTTCCTCTCGCTGGCTTTGCTCATTTGGGATGGAAATTTACATCTGGATACAGATTAAAAGTCCTTCCCTGAGGCAGGGTCCTCTGTTCTGCATCGGGCATGATTAAAGGCATCTTCTGGCACGACGTTTGTTGCATACCCTCTTTGATTCGGTTCAACCGTCGTTTCATCGGTCTTCCTTCTTGTCTCTTTCCTTGTGCACTTTGGCTAGTCCTGGTCCTGGTTGCTGACCACTTTGTATGACTTGAGTGACCATATAACTGTAGCCTCGCCTGTGGCATCTTGCTGACGATCTGTGCCAACCACATGTGCTTCCTGACGTCGCCGGTCATCACGTGTGTTTCCATCTGGTGAGCTCCATGGAAGCATTCGCATGTCCACCACGTGTAGGCTTGCTCTTGTCTCGATGTTGCTGGCCAGCACTCGTATCCATATAAAGCCATCGGGGAGCTAATGAGCCAGTGGGCATCCTTCGGACACACAGGATACCTGTGACCCCTCATCCAACTTTCCCTCTGTGGCGTCTGGGAACAAACAGTCGTCACTCCACAGAATTCATTACAATTATATCAGAAGGCCAGTGGAAGCTACTATAGTGTCCAGAAGGTTGTGAGATCCATTCCAAGTGCTACTAGAAAGCCTCTGTAGCCCTTAACTGCTTTCCTATTTGATTAAATTGTGGACATATAATGGCGGTCAGATAGGTCATTGTGTGTATTTAACCAAACTTGGCACAGTAGTGACCCTGGCATGATGGTTATATAGTATCTAGTACTATTCTTTTTAAGTTTAAGCTTTTAATTAAGTTCTACAAGATTAATTTCCTACTGTATAATAGTAGCTATGACTGTTGTTCTGGCTGCAAAGCTAATTACATATTTCTATTAATGCACATTAATATGAATCATGTAAATGAATCATGTAAATGAGTCATGAATCATGTAAATGATTCATGATTCATTTACATGATTCATGATTCATTTACAAAAATTCATGATCTGATTCAAGTCTTCTGTAAGGAGACTCACACACTTATACACTAATTCACACACACTCATGCAATAATACACTCACACACTCACTCACTCATGCACTCACTCACTCACTCACTCCATTCACTCACTCACTCATTCACTCACTCACACACACTCACTCACTCATGCACTCACTCACTCACTCTCTCACTCACTCACGCACTTACGCACTCACTCACAGACTCACTCACACACTCACTCATTC
>NC_083465.1:25066958-25069458 GCF_030014155.1 Tachysurus vachellii
GTTTGGGTCTGGGTTTTTTTATCTGGGTTTTTTTCTGACAGCTACACAAACATGCTCTCTCTCTCTCTCTCTCTCTCTCTCTCTCTCTCTCTCTCCACTGTCAATCAATACTCTAGCCAACCACAAGCTTCTGTAAGCTTAGGTATGAGGAAAAAGTGTTATGCCACCATGTGATGTTGAGGAAGTGATGGGGGAAGGTGTAGCTAGTGGGTTAGTGGGTGGGAGTTATGAATATGAACATTAAATGAAACATTCAATGATGTCCAGTGAATTTATTTGTGTTATCTCTGACCTTTTGGATCATTTCAGCGGTCCAGGGTAACGTTCGTCGGCTGCCTCTAAAACAACAGCCTCTAAAAACAATCCTAACTAATTTAGTGAATCCTTCTGTGGGCATTTATCACCATCAACAAAAACAAAACACCTGAATACAAGCGTAATGAGGCAAATAAGGAAGCTGTGCTTCGTTTCATTTCATTTCATTTCATTTCTAACTTCTGTGTATTTTTCTTTTTTTAAACGAGAGCGACCGAGCTTCAGTTCTGCTTTCCCCCGAAGACAGATTACTTGCATGTCTTAATGAATTCAGGATGCAGGTGGAATTAGGCCCCCACTGTGGATTAGGATTTGGTGTAGAGGCTGAGTAATTATTTTCCCTAATTCCAGCACACACGTGCAAACGTGGAGCCTGTAGGTCGCGTATTAGTCACGTGAGGTGGTGATAAAATAAACACAGAGAAGCTTGTGTGCTCTGGAAATACGTCGAGTCTAAAGAAAGACGTGTGTGTGAGCGTGTAGAGAGAGATTTGAAAGACGTGTGTGTGTGTGTGAATGTGTAGAGAGAGATTTGAAAGAAGTGTGTGTGTGAGTGTGTAGAGAGAGATTTGAAAGTAAATATCTGGCAAAGCAACCACGGTGCAGAATAAAAAAAGGACGCGGTGCGTGAACGCTTCATGTTCAGGCTGCAACTATGGTTTCTGTGTCGCTCCACAGCTCTGAGTGTGTGTGTGTGTGTGTGTGTGTGTGTGTGTGCATCATAGATAACGTGGATGCAAATGAATATATATATTCCCATGTCTTGTCTCTCATGTTATTTATGAGTTAACGCAGTTTGCTCGTTGATTTCTAATGAAGCGACTAATGACTACAGATTAGAGATTACAGAAACGCAGTCAGTCGGTAAGAGAGATAAGCACAAGACTAAACACAAATACACTGAGTATGCACATATAAATGTACACACAGCTAAATAACGCAGCGTCAGCGCTGTAATGGGTGTGTGTGTGTGTGTGGGTACAGTGTGGAGATATTTCTGTTTCTGCAGAGAAATGCATTTTAGAGAAGCAGGATAGATACCGGATGGCTTTTACCACTCTCACATGTGCTTGTTGTAAGAGAGAGAGAGAGAGAGAGAGAGAGAGAGAGACTTACTGTAAATGCTGCTGATATAAACTGACAGTGAAAAAAGGTGCAATCTGGAAGATAAAGTGCACCATTCACATTTAAAGTGACTGTGTTTAACCCTTTTTACCCGAACACTGAAATCCACTTCTGGGACATTTTCAATCAGTAGAAACAAATGAATTATTAGAATTAATAGAATGAATTATGATCTAAATGAGTCAGGACTCTGTTGTGTTTCTGTGTGAGATGTGTGTTTTTCCCTCACGTTTGTTGGTTAGCTCACACAGAAACACAACAGAGTCCTGACTCATTTAGATCAGACTCACAAGCCTCAAATGAGTCAGGACTCTGTTGTGTTTCTGTGTGAGATGTGTGTTTTTCCCTCACGTTTGTTGGTTAGCTCACACAGAACCTTTTCATGTTTTAGCTGCTTATGAACAAACACTCGCGCGTCTCAGAGCACTAATGAGTTTGATATCAATGTTTACTTTAAAGATAGACGTTTTTATGAATTTACTGCTATTATTCGGTTAATGTTAAACTATTTAGTGGGAAGTAAGGACACAATAAAAACAAGAAGCCTTCAGTCAATCTCTCTCTCTCTCTCACTCTCACTCACTCACTGACTCTCTCACACTCTCTTGCACTCTCTCACTCACTTACTCTCACTGCCTCACTTACTCCTTCCCTTCAGCCCTTACTCTCTAGCACTCACTTTCACTCGGTCATTCCCTGTCTCACCCTCTCTCACTCTCTTGCCCTCTCTCACTCTCTCGCGCTTTCTCACTCTCTCACTCTCTCTCACTCAATCATGCACTCACTCACTCACTTGCGCTCTCACTAACTCAGTCACTCGCCCTCTCACTTATGCACTCACTCACTTACTCGCCCTCTGACTCACTCACTCACTCACTCACTTACTCACTCACTCACTCACTCACTCACTCAATCACTCAATCGCTCACTCACTCACTCACTCACTCACTCACTCACTCACTCACACACTCACTCACTCAGTCACTCACTCACTCACTCACTCACACACTCACTCACTCACACACTCACTCACTCACACACTCACTCACTCACTCACTTA
>NC_083465.1:25071958-25131958 GCF_030014155.1 Tachysurus vachellii
AGAGAGAAGAGAAAGAGAAAGAGAAAGAGAGAGAGAGAGAGAGAGAGAGAGAGAGAGAGAGAGAGAGAGAGAGAGAGAGAGACCAGGGACAGAAAAATACACACAAATGGATAACGAGAGACAGAGAGAGAGAGAGAGAGAGAGAGAGAGAGAGAGAGAGAGAGAGAGAGAGAGAGAGAGAGAGAGATTGTAAAAGACAGATAACAGCAGAGAGTCAGAGAGAGAGCGGAGATGGAGAGAAAAAGAATGAGACAAAAAGAAAATAATGAAAGAAAAAATAAATAACTAAATAAGTAAGAGACAGGGAGAAAAAAATGGAGAGAGACAGATACAGAGGGAAAAAAGAGAAACCAAAGACAGAGAGACACACAGATAAGAATAGAGTGAGGGGGAGAGAGAGAGAGAGAGAGATACTGGGTTAAGGTTAATTCTAGGAACACACACGTTACTGTGTTAGTAAACCCACACAGCTGGCATGAACCCGTTCTAAACCACAAACATTAGAGAAAAGCAGGCTGGGAAAAATAAATCGACACACATTTGCAGTAAAAATCTCATATTTCTGGGTTTTAGAAGATTTAGAAGACGCTGCTCTAAAAAAAAGTGTCAGGAGAGAGAATAAAGCACCTGTAATTAATCTCCAGCAGGTCTTCATTAGCCTGTGTAGGAACAGCACAGATTTGTAACGCTGCCCTTTAGGGATCAGACAGAAACACGGCAGCGCCGCACAGGCCAGGAGAGTTTAATCAAACATAAAAAGTAGCTTAGTTCTGTGTGGAAAAGTCGAGTTTTATTTAAGCTGAACAATTCATACAGCTCACTACTGACTAACGGGTTCTTTCCATCATCACCATCATAACGTCCAGTATATCAGCGGCATCTGTTTCATTACATCCACCATCTTCATAAAGCTCTTTAAAGCCCTGATTATCGTTTCTGAGACAATGCTTCAATCTAAACGTAATCGACTACAAGCACACAATTCCTCTAGATATGAAATCTGTGTGTCAAAGGTGTGTATCACTTACAGAACAAGTTAAAGATGCTTCGGTTTTTCGACGATCCTCTTTTTGTCTGCTTTTAAAAAGGGCTGTTTCTTTTGTCTGAGTGCTCCAAGGCTGAGAAAACGCCCATCAATAAGCGCTGACAGACGAGAAAGTTGTGCGTTCACAACGCAGCCCGTGTCGCTCGACCAGTCATCCAGCCAGTCATTACGGTGTACGTGTTTACTCAGAAAGACTTCAAACCGATCATTATATCTCTCTCTGTAAAAGAAAGGCACAGAAAGCAGCTCGTCCTGAAAGCTACGGCGTGCAAAACACGTACACAACATCGGATCTCAGCAGTAGGTGTGTAGCTAAAGCGCAGACGCGGGGCGAGTCGGCCTGCAGCGGCTTTCATGTCGCACAAGAGGAACACCAAAGAGTGCTGCATAATAGAATAAAACACCAATGGGGACCGGAAACAAACAGCAAGTAAAACATGAAACGATGACCCGAGAGTCGAGGACAAAAGGAAAGCCCAACCCTTTCTTGGGAACACACACAAGCACACACACACACACACACACACACACACACATACACTACCATGCTTAAGTGAACAGAATATCTCAAACACTGTGGGCAAACGTCTAGATCTGAACCATTTTTACGACAAATAATTTCTTGAAAAATCTGTACGTTGAAAAAATACACACTTTTTTACAGGTGTTTGAGACACAGAGAGAGGGAGAGAGAGAGAGAGAGAGAGAGAGAGAGAGAGAGAGAGAGAGAGAGAGAGAGAGAGAGACTGCTGAAAATGAGAGAGCCCAAGAAAAAATAGTGAAAGACTGATAGGCACACAGAAAGACAGAGAGGGAAAGGGAGACAAAGAGAGAGAGAGAGAGAGAGAGAGAGAGAGAGAGAGAGAGAGAGAGACTGCTGAAAATGAGAGAGCCCAAGAAAAATAGTGAAAGACTGAGAGGCACACAGAAAGACAGAGAGGGAAAGGGAGACAAAGAGAGAGAGAGAGAGAGAGAGAGAGAGAGAGAGAGAGAGAGAGAGAGAGAGAGAGAGAGAGAGAGACTGCTGAAAATGAGAGAGCCCAAGAAAAATAGTGAAAGACTGAGAGGCACATAGAAAGACAGAGAGGGAAAGGGAGACAAAGAGAGAGAGAGAGAGAAGAGAGAGAGAGAGAGAGAGAGAGAGAGAGAGAGAGAGAGAGAGGACTTCGTCTTTGTAGGTAATGCTAAGACTGACCTTGTCCAGAATTGTTGGAAACTTAACAACAAACGATCCCAAGCTGCATAAAGATCTTTTTTTTTTTGTTAGAAACAGTAGTGTTAAATAATGTTAGCGCTGATGTTGATGATGATGATGATGATGATGATGATAATGATGATGATGAGCTAACTAAATAGTTGCCTGATGTTGTGTATGGATTATAAACCCATTTCAAATCAGGTCTTATAAATGAAATTCTTAAATGATGAGAAATTGAGGATAGATCAGACCAGATCATTATTAATTAGTAGTATTTTATTCCAAACACGTTGGCTAATCTTAGCTAGTCCGTATTTGGAGTTCATTTCGATGACACATTGAGAATGATGAGTGCTTGCGGTTGTTCAGCGGTAACGTAGCAGACTGCAAGGCGCTAATCAGGGCGCTCGGTTTTACAGCTTGATAAGAAAAAAGAGACGCACGAACGAGGCTGCTGGCTGGAGATTCTGTCAGATTAGCTTCGTTCTGAACATTTCTACACGCAGCGTGAGCAGTTTATTGCCCCCGTGATCTCTACAGTACTCCTGACGATTTTCCTTTGAGCTCACAGAATTTCTAGAACATTTCTCAAACTTTGTTGGACTCAAATGTTGTTGCTAAGGATTGAAGATACCCAGCAAAGGTGTGTTTATACTGTACAAGACATTTTCCTTTGTACAACCAGATAACGCACGTTCATTAACTTTAATTCAAAACATTAACATGAAACAGAAGGAACGACGTGAGAGGGCAGAGGTCAAAGGTCAAACTAATGTCTGATTGCTCTAGGAAAACGACATACACTCAATTCCGTTACCACGACGTAAAGTGGGCGTGTTTCTGGAGGTCTTGGAAAAACGCCCTCTTTCACAAAAAAGAGCATACCTACCTACGATGGATAATGAAGGACAAAACAGTCATACAGGTAGATTTTATATTTAATGGCGCTTGCAAAGCAACATTCTTACTATCATGCATACTCTTCCGGACAAAACTTCGGCGCGTAACTTGTCCCTCAGCTTTTGTCCTAGACCCATGAATGAGGTGTCAAATTGACCGGCTCATTGAGGAGAGGTGTGCTATTACTTTTCTAAGCAATCCGAGTACCGGTACTTCCGGTACCGGGTCTCAAAGTGTCCTTTTTTCCCATAGACTCCCATTATAAACTTTGGAGGTTCAACTCGGCCAGCTCCTTTAGGGTGATACTCTGAACAAACTTTTATATTGGTGTACCGACTGGCCTTTCGGTTGTGCCGCAGCCCCGCCCCCAAAATATGCAAAATCAACAAACTTTTTACAGCATGGACATGTGACATATCAAAACACTCAGCACGATGGACAATCAGAACAATGAGGACAATATCAGAATATATCAGAACAATGAGGGAAACTTCCTCATGTGTATTTTGATGACGTCACGTGATGTCACGTCTAGCCCCGCCCCCAAAATAAGCGAAATCAAAAAGTTAGCACAACATGGACATGTCATATACTGTATCAAAACACTCAGCACGATGAGGAGAACTTGCCACGTGCAAGCACCATTCACATTTTCTTCAGGAAATGTACATTCTAGTTTATATCTCTTATGCTTTATTATCTTACAGTTAAGCTATTTTCGAAAACAAATAAACAACCAAAAACTACGGTTAGGGTTAGGGTTAGGGTTAGATTATCAAATAGGCCACGCCTGCCCGATGACGCAATATCTGTTACGCTGTACTGAAATCCCTGGAAATAAGTGCATCCCCTAGGAAAACATCTCAAATTGCAACAGATAAGATTTCTAAAAGTGACAGCGCTGATATAGAGTCTATCTTTGCTTCACGGATCCTGATATATAATTAGCGAGACACGGTGCAACTGATCCCAGCTCTGCTCTGAGCAGCGCTATAAGGATCCGAGTCCTTGTATTGTGTGTTTATTTAGATCCAGCTCCCTGGCTGATTGATCCATGACATGAAGCTACTGAGATACTGATGACTCACTGTTCAGTGTAACGGTTGAACAGTGTGGGTTTTTTTTTTTAATGAATACATTTTCCTGATTTGTATTTTCTGATATTTATTGCGATGTTACTGTGCGGCACTTGAACAGATACACAATGAAATTTGACTGAGATTCTTTGAGGTTTGTTTTGAAGTGAGTCACAACTCAGGATATATGATTCACATGAATCAAACGAATCAAACAATTAAGCACTAAAGTTTCATTTTTTCTTCACGACGCTTTCCGCTGCAGAGGCAGAAAAAAGAGCATCTTGTTAGTAACCGTACTGTGAACATTTCACTAAAACGGCAGTTATTTAGCAGAGTGAGTGAGTACAGAGGTGACGTTCTTACAGACCGGCTTTACTGCTCCTCTGATGAGCGCTTAAACAGGAAGTGTAACTTGTAAGGTCTGGGTGCTTATTATTACTCTCTTAGCCACAGAAATGATGCTGCCATATGGACAGAGTAATAATATGAACCTGTGAGCCGTAAGCAGTCGACATCGTGGGTTTACCTTATGACTCCAAATGAGCATTTCATTTACTTAAACAGGTGTTCATTAAAAATGAAAAAAATAAACTTTAAATTCTGGGGTGAATCATAATGCTGACATCTGCATCTATCTATCTATCTATCTATCTATCTATCTATCTATCTATCTATCTATCTATCTATCTATCTATCTATCTATCTATCCATCCATCCATCCATCCATCCATCCATCCATTCATGTATCTATCCCTCAACTCAGCCATCTACCCTGCCAACCATCTATTTATCCTTACATACATCTGTTTATCTATCTACCCTGCCAACCATCAACCCCTCCATCCATCCATCTATCTATCTATCTATCTATCTATCTATCTATCTATCTATCTATCTATCTATCTATCTATCTCATCTATATGAATGCTTAAATAAATAAATACATAAATAAATAAATCTTAAAAAGTCTTTGATGTTGTATTGTTCAAACTACTTCCAGTATCTCTAGACTAATTTACAGAATGTCCTGTAAGCTTTTATACAGTAGAGTGAATGTGGTTTATTTAAACTACAACAATGAAAAGAAAAAAAAAAAAAAAAAAAAAAACAGTAGTAGTAGTCGTCCAGAAAAACTGCTGATCTTAGATATTACATCACGATCCCTGGAGCCGAGCCCGAATCATGTGAGACAGGAATCAGCTAAAGCAGCTCGGCCTTATTTATCACAGTCTCTTAAAGCAGCCGGTAGAGGAATGTATCAAGCTCGGGATATCACTGCAGTTTTAGAGTATATTTAATGCCCGTGCTTCTGTAAGGACATCGTCTCTGAAGTCGATACTCACTCTAGATTAAGCTGATGCATTTGTACCCCAGTGCGACTCGTACGGTTTGCCAGTGCTCATAAAACCACCGCATGATTTAGGACGGAGAAGGCAAATACGAGACAGAGAGACCGACGCTATTAGTGAAAGTATACAGCCGTGGCTTTCATGCTTGCAGAATATTTTCTCAGACGGAAGAGCGTGACTCATTGCTAGAGAGGAGTCGTCAAATCATGCCTGTGATGGAAGGCTGCGTCGATCTGAGCGCCACTGTATTGCTACTGTCTGAGCATCGAGACGTCTGTATTGCGGTCAAAAGAAAAAATTTACTTGAAAAAAAAAAAGTACAGAGGGAAAAGCATTTCTGTGTGATACCACGATAGATTTAAAGGAACCACTGCTTTCTCTGTGTTGGCCTATATTGTTGTGACAGAAAGCGAGAAAGAGAGAGGGAGAGAAAGAGATAGAGAGGGAGGATGAAACAGAATCTAGGCCAAGCAATAACTTGAGCAATTCTTCCTACTTAAGCACATTAATGGGATTTTTTTATGTTTCCACTTCAGATATTTAAAAAAAAGAAAATGTCATAGATGATAATACATAATACACTAAGCACACTGTTCTATATAACTTATGGCCTAAGTTGATGTGAAAAAAAAGATGAAAGATCAAATTATAAGACACGTCTATAGTGCATATTAATTTTGCTTCATTTGACGTATTACGCACGCATTAGCGGAAGGTATTAGACTGTACATCTTTGGATATTCAGGTGATCAACGCTTCAAGAATCTCATTACACGGTTACAACTGCGGTGTTTTGTGTTCTGTCATGTGGCAGAATGTAAGAGATGAACAGAATAGATGGGACGAGGTTTGTTTGAAATAAATTTGCCAGTGAATTACAGTACTGATGATACATTTATTTTAATCAATTTAAGTCAAAACGCAAACTCTGATTTAGCACCAATCACAGTCATCACTGGTAAGTATGCGTTTTGGCATCCGACCGGTTTATTGGCTGCAGGCCAAAGCTGCGGAAATTTCCCCAAATCGCTTCATCGGTTGATCGTATGTAACAGCAGTCATCAACTAAAATACATCATTTAGTGCAACTGAGTCAGACTCAGAAATCACACCACAGACTCTTTGTATATGAGCTCGGATACAACCAAGGAATATGATTAACACACACACACACACAGACAGAGAAACGGACTAAGGTGAGATGTAACAGGAGTTAGGGATGTGTGAAACAGGGCAGGAAGTGAAGCTACTCTTGTGGTTAGCTGCAACTGATTGAGAACCCAATTCTCAAAGAAAACACCACAATAGGCCTGAAAAACATTCACCGATGCTGAAAACACTTGTACCAAAAAGGCACATGCTTTACATGGACTGATGCAGAGTTAAGTGCAGAGGTGATTATAGTGTCTCAGGGAAAACTCTGGGAGGACACGTTTACATTTACATTTCCAGCATTTAGCAGAAACCCTTATCCAGAGCAACTTTTATACATTTTATACAACTGAGCAATTGTGGGGTTAAGGGCCTTGCTCAGGGGCCCATCAGTGGCAGCCATGAGAATCAAACTCCTAACCTTCCACAATTGGTAATCCAGCACCTTAACCACTAGGCTACCGCATCCTGGAGGACAGAGGGAAGATGCAGGAAGGACACATGGAGGAGTAAGGGACGATACGATGAGGACGCAGGGAGGAGACGAGGATGACACGAGGAACCTCACACTGCCTTCTGATGACGTGCCCTCTAGGTTGCCCTTTAAATGCCCTCTTAGTTGCTTACTTACGACTTCCTGTAACTATGTCTCTGGTTAAGTGTGGCGTCAGAACAAAACTCCAGAACTGGTTCGATTTGATAGAAAAGATTTTTTATAGTCAGTGATGCCCATTAAAATAATTGTGTTTGAACTTCTTATAATAGCTTTCGTGCTGAACCAATTAAATGTGTACTAAGTATTTCTGAAATAACTTCATTAATTTGTTCATTCACTCATTCATTCGTTGTTTTTTCACAGTGAGGATTTTCGTGGTTCTAGAGCTTATCCTGGGAAGACCATATTTGACCCTGGACAGGACACTGGTCCATCACAGAACACCACATACCCACATATCCACCCCACACCCTAACCCGACACCCCGCCCCACAATCGCCCATCACACAGCCAAGAACATTTCAGAATTTCCAGTCCTCTAATTTACCCATTGGAGACAGTAGACAGGAGGAAACCAGAAAACTCAGGAGAACCCATGAACCAGAAAGCTGTGAGATGGCAACTAAAGTGAAAGGACTCAGAAATATTCAATTGCAAAGAGAAAAGCAGTTTAAAGAACAAACTGAAAATGTGCTAATATAAGGAACCGACAACTCGAAGTGAACCTCAATAATACACACAATAATTTCACTTAGGATGTAGCTTTAAAATTCTAACATTCAGTACATGTCTGTGAAAAAGGCAGTGAGTAAAATGACACCTCCAGCTTTCTACTGTGAGCAATACAGAAATTTATCTCAGTAGGTACTTAGAGACGCTGAGAAGATTTTTATTGGATCGTGCTCGACACATGTACACGATAAGAGTGAGGGTATAAGTTTAGGGGCAGTCGTGGCCTAATGGTTACGCAGTTTGGAGTTTGCCTCCTAACCCTAAGGTTGTGGGTTCGAGTCTCGGGCCGGCCACGACTGAGGTGCCCTTGAGCAAGGCAACGAACCCCCAACTGCTCCCCGGGCGCCGCAGCATAAATGGCTGCCCACTGCCCCGGGTGTGTGTTCACGGTGTGTGTGTGTGTGTTCACTGCTGTGTGTGTGTGCACTTTGGATGGGTTAAACACTGAGAACAAATTCTGAGTATGGGTCACCGTACTTAGCTGTATGTCACGTCACTTTCACTATAAGATGAGCTATTGTTCCTTGTAAAGCTAATTCTACTTAATTCAAAGTACTGATAATTTTATATTATGTCCTTATTATTCTATTTAATTTCACTTTTAATATCATTATCGGGGGGGGCACGGTGGCTTAGTGGTTAGCACGTGCGCCTCACCTCCAGGGTTGGGGGTTCGATTCCCGCCTCCGCCTTGTGTGTGTGGAGAAAATTATCCGTAGTGTGTGAGTGAATGAGAGTGTGTGTGTGCCCTGTGATGGGTTGGCACTCCGTCCAGGGTGTATCCTGCCTTGATGCCTGATGACGCCTGAGATAGGCACAGGCTCCCCGTGACCCGAGGTAGTTTGGATAAGCGGTAGAAGATGAATGAATGAATGAATGAATGAATATCATTATTGATTATTTTATAACATGGACACCATGTCATTTCTCACCATCTCACTCTTGACTAAAGCAAACTTTATGAATTAGTGAGTTTGTGTGTGTGTTACTTCCTTCAGCTCAGTAACTATCTATCTATCTATCCATCCATCCATCATCTATCTATCTATCTATCTATCTATCTATCTATCTATCTATCTATCTATCTATCTATCTATCTATCTCTATCTATGTCACAGTAAGTATAACCAAAAGACAGATGGTGATAAAGGGAGAAGAAAAAGGAAGCACGGTTAATACACATACATATACGCCTACACATACACATCTGTTGTGTAGTTCCTGCTGATCGTAACAGTGACGGACATGGGCGAGAAACCTACGGAAGAAGAAATGAAGTGGAGAAAGAGTCCAGGGACAAGACTGCGAGTGTGTGAGAGAGGGAACAGCTGGGAATTGGGGAATGAGAAGGAGACACAGAGGCAGATTGGGATTGATGTTATGGAGATCTCTTTCAATCTCTATGGATAATTGTGTTCGAGGAGACATTTGGGTACCGAGGCCTCCTCAACATCTGAGCGAGGTAAAAAAAAAAGTGTCAATGTTAAAAATCTCACGTTAGCCATATCTGAGTGTGGGTGAGTGTGTGTTTGTGAGTGTTAGAGTGTTTCCACTTCCTGGAAAGGTGTTATTCTGATACATTTCAATCCGTCCATCCACCAATTCATCCATTGATCCATCGATACATTGATCGATCAATCAATCCATCCATCCATCCATCAATCCATCCATCCATATACCCCAAAGTCCACCCACTACTCTATCTATCTATCTATCTATCTATCTATCTATCTATCTATCTATCTATCTATCTATCTATCTATCCATATACCCCAAAATCCACCCACTACTCTATCTATCTATCTATCTATCTATCTATCTATCTATCTATCTATCTATCTATCTATCTATCTATATACCCCAAAATCCACCCACTACCCTATCTATCTATCCATCTATCCATCTATCTATCTATCTATCTATCTATCTATCTATCTATCTATCTATCCATCTATCCATCTATCTATCTATCTATTTATCTATTTATCTATCTATCTATCGGTGTGTATGTATGGGATGTGAATAAAACACAATCACAAGTGTATTATCTTTAGCGGGCTCAAAAGTTATTTTCAGTTTGCATTTGAAATTCAAGGACAAAAATCTATATGGGGGCCATAAAGAAAAACTAAGATTTGCAAATGCTCTATAAAGGAAAAAAATAGAAGAAATAGATCTAGTTTTTTTAAAAAGTGTTTCTAATATGTAATTGTTGACTATTAATAACAGATCTCTTTTTTTTCCTCACCTTTCCTAAGGATTCTTCCGCACTGCAGATTAGTTCCCACAACATGGAGCAATTTATTTGATCACTATTGTCACAATTTAGCATTGTGATTCACCTCAGATTGTAATGCAAGGGATTACAAAGTGCTCTTTTGATTTTAGAGCTTATATTATAGTATCGTATCAGTTTTTTTTTTTGTCTTTGCTGTTAGCATCTGCTCATTTCCTGTTAGCATCAGGTGCATTGAAGTTTTTTTATCTCCCTCTCCTCCTCGGCATACCCTAATTGACTGAGTCACTTCTGACACGTGGTTGACGCTCTCTCTCTCCAGCTGTCTACTCAGGTGCGTGTGCGTCGTGACAGAATAACTCGACACGCAAACAAGGAGCATGTCGCCGGGTCTCTGAAGGAACTCCAGTCATCTTTGTTTGCTTTGATCAGAGACGCTAGGTTGACAAGCAGCGCCTTGGGGGATCTCATACTGTACCAAGCCAAAGTGCACTGTTTTTAAGTGATAAAAGAGGAGTGCGAGAGCAGCCTGAAACGTGCTCAGGGAAGAATTCTTGGAGTGCAAGGTATACTTGTACATGGATAGCCTAGCTTGCAAAAAATTCATTTGAGACTGCGCAAAAATCTGGCCTTAATCTTTGACCGCAAAAAACTAAAGCGCTGGAAATTCCAGGCTACTTGGACTTACCTTAGGCTGAGAGAAAGCTGCTGGTCCTTTGACTTGATAAGGTCAGCTACGGAGAAGCTAGTACTGCCCAGGAAACTGCTCTGTGGAAAACACACAAAAGAATTGGGTTTAAATACCAAACCACAGAATATACAAAGTGTAGAGCTATATGCAAATTCAACCCATTCGAGAAATATCCTAAAAAGCACATGGCTTATGCAAACTATGCACTTTGCTTAGCAAATAAAAAACAGCTCTTCAAAAGCTTTAGTGAGTCTGAAGCACATTTTAACACTGCTTGCAAAAAACAGAAAAGAAAAAACCTCATGTTCTCCTCAGAGCTGAGTGGAAGTGGAGGCGCTGGTGTACGTCAAGATTAAAAGAAACGGTTTCTGCTTCCTGTTGGCCTGCGCTGTTTTTAGCATACATGCTACAGCACATCTTAATTAACGCTCCATTGAGCGCTAATACTTCTGCAAAGCATGTAATGTTCGGTTTTACTACAGAGCCACATGTCAGTTGGTCATTTGAATGTGTGCATCTTCTGTATGGAGATGGAAATGAGGAAACCTGACAAAGAAGGAACTCGACAATCCCAATATATATATATATATATATATATATATATATATATATATATATATATATATATATATATATATATAGCTATTTGCTATGACTTTACCAACATATATGTATAAAGAAAGTCAAGTGCAGACTTACTCACTGTCAGACAGCACCTGCTGTTCAAATCCTACCAAAATATTCATTGTTATGACTAAAGTTCAGCTCATTCCACAGAAACAAACCAAAATATAGCACAAACCCTAGTTAGTTGGGATATTATCACTGTTTATGATTAAACTTTGAATAGAGTTAAATTTAGGTGCACACAGTGGCTTGGTGGTTAACGTTATTTGCCTCACACCTCCATATTTTCTGTGCTTTATGCTAAAACGTTAGTAATAACTTCAATACATCTTCAAAACAGTTTCTGTTCAACATCTATCAGGGAATTATCTCACCCTGATTTTGTAGATTTGTACCTAAGAGCTGCTATAATCATAAAGGACTCGTATTCACAATCGACTAATAGTTCGGTTTTATTCTTTGTTCTTTAATAATGATTAATAATCACCCAGAAGTGAACACGTTTTAAGCCTCTTCAATCTGATTGAGTCTCATTCATCAAGTTGGATACGAACGGATTTACACTTAAAGGTGGGGTCTCCGATATTTGAGAAATGCTTCAGAAAACAAAAAACAAAAAAAACAAAACGAACGTGTAGCCAATGAGCAGTAAGGGGCGTGTCTTGTCAATATGGGCGGAGAGAGTGTTCAGTGCGCATGCGTGACATTAGCAGAAAGCGGTTTTAACTTTGACAAGAAGGATAGAAACAAAGAAAGAAAGCCTTTGCTAAACACTGTTACTACACAAATAACACCTCTTTTCTATCGTAGTAATGTAGAGAGGCAGCTGCAACCGTGTTTTGCTAGTAACAGCGTTTAGCTCAGGAGTTATTGACTCGGGGAAACTCCAATCTGTGAATATGCGGCCAACTTCCCGCTCATTCAGTTCTCTCCAGCGCTGGAAAGCTGATCCTATATTAACACGGGTCCTACTTCTTGCCTTATCGTAAGGCTTTGCTAAAACCGCTTTCTGCTAATGTCACACATGCGCACTGAACACTCTCTCCGCCCGTATTGACAAGACACGCCCTTTTCTGCTCATTGGCTACACGTTTGTTTTGTTTTTGTTTTGTTTGATGACCCAACGCAGTTTTCCTACCTTTTAATCAAAACTTTGATGTTCTGTAAAATCTGAAAAATTCTGGGAAAATGCTCTTATTCTTACTCGTGCACAAATTTAGTGTACAAATTTACACATAAGAATACTGACTAATGTAACGTAAACCTCGACTTCAAGTATCGTATCATTTGCTAGGATTAATGCACTGTTACATCTGTAAAACCCAGATCGAGATTAAATTGCTTATTGCTATTATGTTTGCTGCATTTATCTGGCCTCCTTATACGTCCAGAGCCGCTTTACTGTACAGAAGAGCTTTGGAGACGTTATAGAAAACATTCTCATGCTAATACCATCAAGAACATTTAGTAAAAATAAAACTGTTTATATTAATGAGATTAATTAACGCATAATTAAAAAAAAATAAATGAAGACAAATAAAATAAATCATTCAATTAACAGAAATAAACAAAAACACCAGCTGTTGGAAGTATAACGCTTGGTTATTAATCAATAATATTATTAAATATTCTAAAATATTTGCAGAGAAGTGAGTCAAAATAACTTCCACTTCCCTTTTTCGCCGCTCATCAATTAATTGGTTGTTCACAGCTGTATGTGTGCTAGACCTTTGATGGAGATCTGTGGGTGTAACAACATACAAATCCGCTGTTTTGCAAACGTATCTGTAATTTACGCATGATTCATGGCATTCACACACACACACACACACACACACACACACACACAAGTACAAAGAACATGGAAATGTATTGCAATTGTGCGTTGGTTACAAAAAAAACGTGATAAACGAGGTAATGTGTGTACACACACACACACACACACACACACACACACTTGTCAAGTTAGTAAGAATCTACAAACTTCCCTGTGTCCCAAGTCTCTGTGAAGGTTGTTACCATAGAAACAATATCATAATTGAACGAGGAGTTAAATACACCTATGGCTTGATTTTCTATTGTTAGAGGAAAGTAAAATGAACACGAATTAATTAATTTAATCCATAGTTTTAAAACTATACGCACTTCTTAGGAGATGCTTCAGTCTACAGATTTGGATAATGCAGCAGGTGGAAGAAGGGAAGAGGCAGAACATGAACCATGGAGCTGTGGTCCACCTGAGTGATACAGTAATCAGGAGCAGTTTTACACTACAAACAGGGATCAGTGCTTCTGTCCATGTTCTCGTCCTCTTTCTGTATCAGGACTTCCTTGTGACGACTGTCACTGCTGCAGAAGCTCAGGCAAAACAGCTGAGTTATCACTACAGGTCCTGCACGGACAATACCTGGAGTGCGTGTGTGTGTGCGCGTGTGTGCGTGTGTGTGTGTTAAGGGGTGTCAGAGCACACAAAGTAGGGCATGGTGAAAACTGAACAAGCCAGGAACATCAATAAATAATACGTACACACACACACACACACACACACACACACACACACACAGGTAATAGAAATAGCACAGAAGAACAGAAATGGAAAAAAGAATGTAGAAGGAGAGATACATAACAGAAAGAGAGACAGAGAGAGAGAGAGAGAGAGAGAGAGAGAGAGAGAGAGAGAGAGAGAGAGAGAGAGAGAGAGAGGGAGATATTGTAAAAGACAGAAGGCAGAGAGGCAAAGTGACAGTAGAGATAGAGAAAGAAAGAAAAATACAAAAGGAAAGTGAAAGAGAAATAGTATAAAGAGAGAGACAGAGAGAGAGAGACAGAGAGAGAGAGGGAGGTGCACACACATTACCTTTCAGCCAAGCTTTGCTGTGTCCATCAAGACAAGGACTAAACCCATCTGATCCTGAGCAGCTAATTACCCCCATCACACACACACACACACACACACACACACACACATTTGTCTGTTTGACTGACTACCTTTCAGAGGTGCTTACCTAATGTTAAACCTAAATTTATACCTAACCAGAACACTTTTATTGCTCTTTTTTAAATTATTTTTCTAAAAGAAGCTGCACGTTCATGTAAAAACCATCCAAATGTCCCCACAAGGTCAAATCTCTCATGGAGACATCAAAATAAATAAAATAAAAATAAATAAAAGAACACAAGACAGGATACACCCCGGACAGGATGCCAGTCTATCACACACCCAGTCACACACACTATGGACAACTTAGAGATGGCAATCAGTATGTCTTTGGACTGATAGAGGACATCGGAGTACCATGAGGAAACCTCCATGGCACAGGAAGGAGTCAGGAATTGAACCCCTGACAAAGTGAACGTCAAAGTCAAAGTAAACTTTATTGTCATTCCCCCAGGCAACAGGGTGTGAATAGCAGAACAAAATGATGTAAAACATACACCAACAGGAAGTAAACACAATAGACAGCACTATAGTCTACACAAATGTCTGCATAATAGACAGTACAAAAAAACTACACACATACACAAGGACATACGATAGATAGATAGATAGATAGATAGATAGATAGATAGATAGATAGATAGATAGATAGATAGATAGACAGACAGACAGACAGACAGACAGACAGGCAGGCAGACAGACAGGTAGAGACAGACAGCAGACAGACAGACAGACATATAAATAAATAAATAAATAAATAAATAAATAAATAAATAAAAAGACAGACAGGCAGAAAGACAGACAAACAAACAAACAAACAAACAAACAAACAAATAAATAAATAAATAAATAAATAAATAAATAAGTCAGGCAGACAGGCAGGCAGACAGACTGGTAGAGACAGACAGACAAATAAATAAATAAATAAATAAAAAGACAGACAGACAGACAGACAGACAAATAAATAAATAAATAAATAAATAAATAAATAAATAAATAAATAAATAAATAAAAAAGACAGGCAGACAGGCAGGTAGAGACAGACAGACAAATAAATAAATAAATAAATAAATAAATAAATAAATAAATAAATAAATAAATAAAAAGACAGACAGACAGACAGACAGACAAATAAATAAAATAAATAAAAAGACAGACAGACAGACAGACAGACAGACAAATAAATAAATAAATAAATAAATAAATAAATAAATAAAAAGACAGACAGACAGACAGACAGACAGACAGACAGACAGACAGACAGACAAATAAATAAATAAATAAATAAATAAATAAATAAATAAATAAATAAATAAATAAAAAGACAGACAGACAGACAGACACTTTATTATTCCCCACTGGGGAAATTAGTTTGCATGATCAGCCGAACACAGCCAATACAATACAGTACACTTAATATACACGGAACACACACTATTCTCACACACTATTTACTTAAAACATATACTACTGTATGTATATTTCAATTGCTCATTTCACACTTGTACATTTGTACATACAATTTGTCTATATTGTATATGTCATTCTGTTACACTGTGGAGCTTCTGTCACTATAACATATTCCTCGCATGTGAAAACACGCCTGGCAATAAAGCTCTTGCTGATTCTGAAAGCATTAATGATATAGAAATAAAGTGGATACAGTAGATATAAACCCTGGACAAGAGAATTATACCCTGGGAAGTCTACATTTAGTCGACAACATGCCCACACACACTTGTGATAGAAACATCCTGCGGGGCATTTTTACCTCTCCCTCTGTTCCTGCCGTTCCTGACTCATGTGACTTCAGCTTTGTGTTCTTTGACTGTTTTTCCTTAATGCAGCATGAAAACACAATGCTGGTCTACTCAGAGGCTTAATGCGAGTCATGATAGAAATTTGCACATCAGTTACGCTTACAATGATGAAATATTGAAAATAGGCATGAATCATCTATTTATGCCCAGTTTCCATAGCGATACTGTAAGATCCACTCATTCCCATTTTTTAAAGATTAACTGCATATCACCCGCTGGCTTTTCTTTTTGTCTCTATGGGTTCATTCGAGCAGCGTTTTGGCCCTTAGACGAGGTTAATCCATGCAAAACGGATTGATTTATCGATCGAGGTTAAGAGATATGAGATGAGGTGCCTATGTCAGCAAACGCTCAGCTAAATAGCTGGATGTTAATAATGCAGACTTGTACAAATTCCAGATTTTTCTGCACGCTCTAAACACGGTGCACGGTCCAAGTTCTGCTTGTGATCCAAAAGAGGATTTTGCGCCTGTATTTCGGGAACGTGTTACCCAATTCTCACTGTGCAAAACTGAAAGTTAATCTGAGGAAGCATTGTACACACAAACACACACAATCACACACACTAAACTGATCAAAGGGCAGTATTTAATGTAGTAATGTAGTGATTACGTTCAAGGTCAAAGGTTACGCTGCTGTGGCTCATCTCGGTATTTGATCCCTACTGTACCTGTGTGTACCTTCACCCACACTTCCAACAAGACGCAGGAAACTTCTGAGTTACTGAGAAGACTCTTCTGAATGAGAACTACACAGTTTCCGTTTTTGCACGAAGCCTGAACTTGTTAAATAACAGAAGTGACAAACTCGGTGACGGTTTACAGCACTTCAACAAGGAAGACTGAATTCTGCTGTTTGTGCAGCTAACAGGATGTTCATATGGTAATGATCAGAGTTGGAAAATAGCAGAAGAGAATGTTCACAGCATCACAGCGTCACAACCCCGCGGTCTGGGGTTCGATAGATCGATCCTGAGCTCAGGTTGCTCTCTGCGTGGAGTTTCACATGTTCATCTTAAAGACAAACCTATATTATATTCTATAAAAAAACCTGTCAACTAAACTGCTATGGGAACCCATGCAGCGTGTGGGCAGTAGGTCTTCCTGCTCATTTAACACACTCTCAACCCACTCTCACACACTTTTTTTTTTCACATGCAGATAACCAAACACTTTTGTAAGCTGATCTAGACAAAAGACAATTCACACCTACATGTCTTTAGAGACCTTGTTCACATTAACACAGGTCTTTTTTTTAAATTTCCATATCCAAATTGTCACATACAATAATATGACATAATATATTCTTTATATAAAATAGCATTTAAATAGAGAATAAAATAATAAAATGAAAGAATAAAGAATAAATAATATAAAAATAAGGCACAAGTACATACATACATGTATGTACATACATACGTGTTGAGTGTGGTGCAGTGATGTGTGTGACTATGGTCTCATTATATATATATAAAATGTGTGTGTGTGTGTGTGTGTGTGCATATATGCATATATACACACATATATACATCTTACAGTTATCTCATTTATACAACTGGATAATGGATGGAAGATTAAGGGCCTTGCCTAGGGGCCCAAAAGTGGCAGCTTGGTAGCCCTGGGATTCAAACTCACATTCTTCCTATCAGTAGTCCAACACCTTCACCAAACATATACAACATATACACACATTAAACATGTAGCAGAAAATGACGATGCATCTCTGGCACTGTAAAGATCATGTGATCTGATGACTTTAGACAGGAAGGAATTTACATTAAGATTCTTATTACACTGAAATTGCTTAAAAGCTCCTGGTTGTACAATTGCACTCGACTATAGAAATTTAAAGAAGGGAACTAATTTAGAATCACTCAGTTCGGTGTCACTCAGACGAGGATGGCTTCTCTTTTGTGTCTGGTTCCTCTCATACAGTCTCAGTAAGTTTTTCCTCACCACCATTCCATCCGAGTTCCTTAACAATAATCAGTTTATATTTAAAATTTCTATCCTGATTTTTTATATATCTGTAAAGCCGCGTTTGCTGCTTTAATGTCGGTTGTTAAAAGCTCCATACGAATCGAATCAAACCGAATTGAACAATTAAATAACATCTAACTTTTGACATCGATCCATTTAAAATGCGATTCAAGGAAGGACGTAGTTTTTAGTCATTAGTGTGCCGTAGTGCGCGTTAGTCATCGTCCTCAACACCTCAACATTTTAGGCCACGCCGGTTCTATAAGATCCATCAAACTGTAACTCCAAACCTGTGATGATTGTGTAGCGTTGTTGCAGTTGAGCGAGATGCTCGTTACAACGACGTAGTAAACGCTTGTGCAACACTAACGTGGAATTTTAAAAAAAAGAAAAACGTGTGAGGCCCACTGCCGTTGCAAGATAAATAAATAAATAAATAAAAAATAAAATCAGCTTTAAAGTGAACTGGTTGCTAAAGCTACATTTGTGCCATTGGTGTAAACTCTAGATACCGTAATAGTTAGGTCTTATCACTGTGCTATTTCTAACCTAATCTGCAATCAAGCATCATCGCAACATGATGGCTTTAACTGCCTGCATTTCTTGACCTCTCAAGAGATGTGTGTGTGTGTGAAAGGCCACTGGTTCACGCAGCATCTCTTCTACCACACGCGCTCTTAACTCGACAATGGAAAAACACAAAAAAAAAAGGGGGTGTCCAAAGCGAGCTGCATCTCAAAGTTCTAACACAAAGTTCTTTCTGTCTCTTTCACTCTGAGTCTATCACACTGAGAGGAAGCTTTATAAGATTAAAAAAAAGCATCCGGTTCCTGTATGCTGACCTGAACCTCTCCATCACTTCCTTCCATCGCTTCATTCTCTCGGTTATATATTTGTCTATCCAAACACACAAACAGATAACACATACACACTTACACACTTCAGGCAAGTTCCTGCTATTCTGTGAGCTTATCATACTGAAGTTTGTGGTTTGCAGAAGAGGAACATCAACAACACTTCAGGTTATTTCCACACAGCTTTTTACATCGAAGCATTGAAACAGGCTGATTAGGTACCAGTGAAAATGTCCTCATCAACACGACTTAAAATAATTTATACACATTCGCCATCAGGAACAAAACGTATGAGAAATAGTTCCTGTGTTGCTCAGATAACATACATCACACGCATGCACCAGAACTCCATCTAGAAAATTTTGTGGTAGTTAGAATCAGTAGAAAATGTGAAAACTTAAGATTAAAAATATATAAATCAGACACAGGTGGGCACGGTGGCTTAGTGGTTACCACGTTTGCCTCACATCTCCAGGGTTGGGGGTTCGATTCCCGCCTCCTCCTTGTGTGTGTGGAGTTTGCATGTTCTCCCTGTGCCTCGGGGGTTTCCTCCGGGTACTCCGGTTTCCTCCCCCGGTCCAAAGACATGCATGGTAGGTTGATTGGCATCTCTGGAATATTGTCCGTAGTGTGTGAGTGCATGAGTGAATGAGAGTGTGTGTGTGCCCTGCGATGGGTTGGCACTCCGTCCAGGGTGTACAGGCACAGGCTCCCCGTGATCCGAGGTAGTTCGTATAAGCGGTAGAAAATGAATGAATGAATGATAAATCAGACACCACTACATATGTATATACAACAGACATCAATGTTAGAGCTTGTAATACGAACATATAAAATTTATTCATTCATTTCTATTGTCCGAACCATTATGTATGCTACAGGGACTGAAAATCCTCTTAACCTCACACACAATACTATCACTAACATATCAATTATTACAGCTCTAATCCCAAACAGCTCAGGGATTTCATCTGGCTAGATTAGGATTATGAACGCAGGCATTTGGTTTGTGCTGTGAGTCGTCTCTCCATGCCCGTCTGTGATGTAGCCTCGGATTGCTGGTCTTAGCTGAAGGTGTGAAACCTGCCGCATTTCTGCTGCTGTGTCAGTCAAGATTTGACACGTTTTGCGTTCTGAGATGCTTTTCTGCTTGACATGGTTATAAAGAATCTCAAACCAGTGATCGTTCTTCTTCTCAGACCTCGCTCACAAACAAGGCATTGCAACTTTTACAACCTTTACAACTTTTGCTTCAATATATGTATATATTTGTATAACGTTCTAGAGACATGGGAGCTGTGTGTAAAAAGTCAAAATCCCTATACAATCATACCACGATGGAAGCCACTATTACTAGCACCACAATTTCCCCCCAGAGTCTGATGTTTGATGTGAAGACTAACACTAGCTCTTGAGTATTCTTTCTCAATGCTAATGCTAATGCTCTTAGACTTAGACTAGCTGATTCGACATATGTTCCTAATAAAGTGGCCATGAGTGTCTATGTAGGTTAAAACATAACGACTGTTTCAGGAAAATGGTTTTAGAAGTATTATGGCCTTATATATTATGACACACACACACACACACACACACACTACCATGATATACTGTAGTACCTCTGTGGTATCTCTGTTTCTCTGAGCAAATCATATTAAATATATTACAGTATTTATAATTTGTGCCGCAGGACGTTAGCAGCACACAGCCCTAAATATTCGCTCCATCACACTCCAGAGGTCAGGAACACAACGGTCTGAGACACAAGACAGTAATAACCGACGGGGAATCGTCTCTGTTCTCTCTTCAGCCCTGAATGATGAAACCCAAGAGAAAGACAGCATGAGACATTCTGGCTTGCAAACAAACAACTGGAAGTAATGGAGAGAAACAGGCAGAAAAACGAAGGAAGACAAACGAGGCCTTCGACGTGTGCACAAGGATTGATCGTGAATGTCTGGCTACACTCATTCACTTGCTCATTTACTCGCTCACTAACCTTTATTCTCCTCTTTCCTGCACAGGTCTGAACAGAGGTTTGATCTACGCCCTCTTCTATACCGCTAGACACTCTGACATAGTTCCTGAGAAGCCGCCATGCTCTTTCTCACGAGGAGCTCTCTCTCTCTCTCTCTCTCTCTCTCTCTATCTCTCTCTACCATAAAGGACACTCAAGACTCATGCTGAAGCACAAACACATTAAGTAGAGCTACTGCACATAAAATCAATGTTGGGCTGAATCACAATTGACATCCTATTCACTATATACGTCCGCTATAGTATAAAATGTATAGAGCTGAATAAATAAAGCACAGAAAATTCTGATGAAAGTAATGTTTCTTTCTAAAGGACGCAGGTTCTTTTTATAGCTATGCCTTTCAGATGACCTTTCAAACGACCTGCGTGAACTTCAGCCCTCATACATGGACAAATATTGAAATCTTGAGACGAAGCATTCGAGACGTTATTTATAAACAACGTCTGGATCTCCAGCCTTAAACACAAGTGAAAACAAAAACGTGTGCTGAAGAAGACTAGTATCTTGCTAATGTATAATAGACCTAGTTGTTTAATGACATTAATTACTGAAAATATGGCTTCATGCTCATTATTAAACTATAATGTTATTTAGTATCTCATTTATTCTAGGTACTGATAGCTAATTCTGTGTGTGTGTGTGTGTGTGTGTGTGTGTGTGTGTGTGTGTGTGTGTGTGTGTGTGTGTGTGTGTGTGTCTGCGTGCATGTGTGCGTGTGTATGTGTGTGTTATATAATCCCTTTGGTCATGCTTTCAATTTGGTAAAGATTTGGCTAAATCTATACACTGGTTACATAACAACAACAACAACAACAACAACAACAACAACAACATGCTTATAGTTTGAAGCCAGCACTCGTCTGCTACTGTAGCTTTATAGCACACTGTAATATAGTTCAGAACTTTAAATCTGAAAGAAAATCCACTAAGATCCTTATTACGCTACATTCACGAGAAAACAAAAAAAAAACTGTGGACTTTAAAAGAATTTAAATCGTAATTTTTTCTCTTAATTCACGTAGTTAATTTCAGTATTCTATCGTTTCTTAGAGTGTGTAGACGGCCCAAATTTAATTTCTGCACATCCTAAGGTAATAACTGGACAGCCAGTGACTTATAGGATTGCTGTGGATGGGGTCATGCCTTCTTTGATCACTGTTGCGTTAGCCATGTTTATGGTCAGGACTTCATTTGAAGACTACGGAAGGAACAAATGAGTCTTGGGTCTGTGGTGTTAGTTCACTCGACTACAAACTGTTGTAGAAAGGATGTTATTTACATTGACATTCTTTCCTGTCCAGTGTTACACAAATAGAATCGAAGCCTTTATTATGGCCACATATATACTTTACAGCACAGTGGAATTATTTTCTTCACATATCCCAACTGAGGAGGTTGGGGTCAGAGTGCAAGGGTAGCTACTGTATGATACAGCACCCCTGGATCAGGGAGGGTTAAGGGCCTCGCTCAAGGGCCCAACAGTGGCAGCTTGGCAGTGCTGGGGCTTGAACCCTGATTCTCCAATCAACAACCCAGAGCCTTAAACACTTGAGCCAACACTGCCAGTGAGGATGAGGTTCCATTCTGAGTCTGGTTCATCTCAAGGTTTCTTCCTCATATCATCTCAGGGAGTTTTTCCTCACCACCGTCACCTCAGGCTTGATCATTAGGGTTAAATGTTAGAGATAAATAGTAACTTAATTTAAAGTATAAATGTATTTATTTATTTATATATTTATTCTGTTCCTATACTTTTGTAAAGCTGCTTTGAGACCATGTGGAGTTGTTTAAAGTGCTATAGGAATAAATAGAATCGAACAATGTGGCTTCTGAATAGATGTTAATCCCGTAGTTCCATCTGAGATCTGAATACGAGTCTGTTCTTACATCTCTAACGTGTACACGTTAATGTGAATAATCTAATAATAAGCATTGTAAAAAGCTACTATAGTGAGTCAGGAAGCTCAACTTTACCCTGAACTCCACTTCACCCTGTTTTCTTTCCTTTGATTGTTACAATAAAACGACAGAGTCATATAATTTTTTTAGAAATGACACTAATATAACTAGGTTGGTTTGATGAGGCTTTAACACTTACAGGCCAAACAGCCCAGAGGGGACATGTACTGTAAATATTTTAGACACGGTGTATAGACGAGCTGTACAAATGAAGTCCACTTAAGATACACGCTCGTGAACACACACACACACCGACAAGAAAGATACACACGTCTGAAAAACATGAAAGTAAAAGCATACGTGCAAGTGCTGCTTAAAAACATAAACACAGGAAACACACAGATATAAATTTGCATGTGCTCTCTTTCGATCCCCCTCTCTCTCCCTCTCTCTCTCTCTTGCACACACACACACACACACACACAAATACACACACGGACACATGCACAAAAGCACACTTACAGGTCTGCAGTAGTGTCCGGTATTAGCCGAGGTGTCTGGGTGAGGCAGCAGAGAATCAGAGAGTCACATCATTAGATCTCTTCATCCTCTCCTCACACATGGTGTGAACTCTGCTGTACTACACATGCTACTGCCTGCAAGATCGCACACTAGAGCTCACACATGCTGAGCGCAGACACACACGCACACACAGTAATACACACACGCGCAAACTGCACAGAGACTGAAAGAGCCTCTGCAAACAGAAAGAGAGAGCGAGAGAGAGAGAGAGAGAGACGAGGAAGAGAGAGAGAGAGAGACGAGGAAGAGAGATAGAGAGACGGAGGAAAAAAGAGGGAGACCTAGACAGAGATGGAGGAAGAGAGAGAGAGAGAGAGAGAGAGAGAGAGAGAGAGAGAGAGAGAGAGAGGAAGGGAGTGGGGATTATGGGGAAGAGAGATAGAAAAAGAAAGAATAGAAATAGTGGAAAGCATGTGAGTGTGTGCTTGTGTGTGAGTGTGTGAACATGTGTGCGCACGCACATGAGTAAGTGTGTGTGCACACGCATGTGTGTGTGTATGTGTGTGCACGTGCGTGTGTGTGTGTGTGTGCGTGTGTGTTTGTGTGTATGTGTGTGCACGTGCGTATGTGTGTGTGCACATGTGTGTGTGAGTGAGTGTGTGCATGTGTGTGCGCGTGTGTTTGTGTGTGTATGTGTGTGCACATGCGTGTGTGTGAGTGAGTGTATGCATGTGTGTGCGCGTGTGTTTGGGTGTATGTGTGTGAGTGAGTATATGCATGAGTGTGCGCGTGTGTCTGTGCGTGTGTGTATACATGTGTGTAGTTTCACCAGGCTAATATAAAAAGTCCAAGAAGGTGCACATTCAACACATTTACAAACAGCCATGCATACAGGCATGCACATACACACATGCATTCTCACACATACACACACGCTCACACACAAACAGCCATGCATACAGGCATGCACATTCACACATGCATTCTCACACATACACACACGCTCACACACACAAACATACACAGGACAGCACATGAGTCAGAGTTTTGTTTAGTGTCTAAATTATGCAGCCTTAATTATAGAGCTCTAACCACACACACTCACTCCCTCACACACCTATCTCGCTACCATCGTGAAGACACGCACACACACACACACACACAGAGCTCTGAGCTACACTCCCAACACTACTCCCATTATGGTACAAAAGTAGCTTATAATCATACATTCACACACACACACACATCTCGCTACCCACACAGACAGACATACAGACACAGTTATACAGACACACAAACAAACAAACAAACACAGACCCCCACAGGCACACACACAGAAACAGGCACACAATCACACATGTACAGTTTTAACTTTATACCCTTGTGAAGAGACACACAAACACACACACACATCTCACTACCCTTGTAAAGACATACATACACACACATACACAGACCGACATTAAAAACAGACCCCCGCAGGCACACACAGACAAAAAGACACACAATCACACACCTACACCTTTAACTTGCTACCCTTGTGAAGACGCCCACACAGACACACACAGAGCTCTGAGTTCGACTCACAACACTTCCCTTATTACCCTACAAAAGTTGTTTATAATCACACACACACACCCAAACTTTTATCTTGCAACATTTGTGAAGACACACAGACACAAACACAGACACACACACATACAATTCTCCCTGTGCTAAACACCAATTAACACACGCTCTCCACCGCAGCTTGATTTCTCACTCGGTTCTCAGTGTGTATTCGCAGGCAGAACCGTGAGAAGACTTTCAGCTCTCGCATGTTCACATGCAGTTCAAGAGCCAGAGAGAAAACGACAGCTTCGTATATATATTGTGCACTTTATTACTGCTGCTTACACACTGACACACTTCTCGCAACTAATAACCTTCTACACACTCAGCCTTGGATTAAGTTGGAGGAAGATAAGTGAGCCGAGTACTAGCCACACTCTCGAGCAGGCACACGTTCACCGATATGTCTTAAAGTGACAGAATTTCCTCACACATTAAAAAAAAAGATGCCAGGAGACATTTCTCAAATCTGTAGACGTTAGGCGTTAAAAACACTCCCGGCAAAATGGTACCAAAGTCGTAAACACGCTCCACAAAATCAAAAACACCAATCTTGTCGTCTAAACTTCCCAAACGTGGCATCTTTCTGTCTAGGGCTGTCAGTGTTGTTGTACATATCAACACAAAAGGATGGCAGGGGAATGTGCTGGATGATTTGCAGAGGTGTCAATACAGCTATGAAGGAAAACAAACCCAAACAGAATCGGACCAAAAAACTTTAATGCGGTTCACAATCAAAAGCCCTATTCGGACGGGATTAGTTTTACGTGGGGACGTGGAGTAATGCAATTTTACCTCAGGACGTCTGTAATATTAATTGGCCAATTCGCACAGGACAAGACATCTCAGTAAAACTAGCAGAAGTGGGAGGGGTAACTCGCTTTACGCACCACAGTAACCTCCTTGTCGTCATGTGCGTATGACGTTGCTTCCTGTTATCACGTGCGCAAACAGACAAATATGGTGCCTCAGTGCTTGCAAAACGCGCCAAAAACTACTTTTAAACAGGAAATGACGGAATTTTACCGTACATATTTACAGCGGTTCTATTCGGACGGGATTAGTATTACCTGAGGTAAATTTTCCGGACCTTTTTACAGAAGGTAAAAGTCGCCGTAATCTTTACTGACATTGTCCGTAATGATTACCGAGATGGCACATTCGGACGGGACTAAAATCACAGAGAAGCTCTGGTAATAATTACTTTACCCCCACGTCCCCACGTCAAACTAATCCCATCCGAATAGGGCTTAAGAGAAAACATTGACTACTAGACCATTTATTTTCAGGGGTCAAACCACTTTTATATATCATACGTATATAAAAACCACACTATATATATACCCTTATTCAGTTATATGTACATATTACTACACCTTCTGTATAACCTCATACCCTTATTTATTACACTGCCACTTGTAAATAAGCTATCTATGCACTTCTGGTTAGATGCTAACTGCATTTCATTGGCTCTGTACATGTACCTTTACACAATGACAGTAAAGTTGAATCTAATCTAATCTAATCTAAACTAGACATCTAGAGAAGCCCCAACACGGCCATACCACAAGTGTTGGGCCCTTGAGCGAGGCCCTTAATCCTTTCTGCTCCAGGGGTAAATTATTATGGCTGACTCTCAATTGCCAAAGTTAAGGTTATGCAAAGAGTAATCATTTCACTGAGCAAATTACATTTACTTTATTTGTTAGATGCTGTTATCCAGAGAAACTTATATTGTCTTTTATTGTTATGTACAACTGAACAATTCAAGGTTAAGGGCCTTGTTCAAGGGCCCTTTTGATCTGTAGTCCAACACCTTAACCACTGCATTACCACTTCCTCCTTTATTTAGTAAGTTCCATCTAAACCACAGACATATTCGCTGACATGTTTATTTACTTTCAAAAACGAGCGTCAAGTGCAAATCTAAGTCTATTCCCAACAGATAAAAGAAGCATCGATTGTATAAATCTATATGATAGGAACGTCTGATATACTGCTGTGAATATTTCATAGTGAGGAAAGAGCTCATGGTTTCATTATTCCACTGAGAAATGCTTCAGGTCCTTTGAGTCAAGACGCTGATTTGTGAAGTGTGCAGCAGGAATTTAGTGGGGGGAAAAAAACTCCAGTAGAAAAAAAGTCTAATGAGTGTTTGGTATAGAGAGAGAGAGAGAGAGAGAGAGAGAGAGAGAGAGAGAGAGAGGTTAGGAAAGTAACATAAGAAGTGAAAAACAACATATTTCAAATAACATAATAGATAAGGGTGAGCGAGACGTGAAATGGAGAGAGAGAATGATAGCGTGAGACACCTCACTCACCGCAAGACGAATAGAAAACACAAAGAAAAGGTAAAGGAGGATGAAATGGAAAACTTACTGGACCTTCAGTTCTCATAGCTGCACTAATGCAGCCAGAAAAAGAAGCTGAAGCCCCAATGAAAGGCCGTGAGAGAGCCCAAGATGCTCTAAAAATAATACCCAGAATTCCAATAGCTTCCATTAAAAAATAATACCCAGAATTCCAATAGAAATTCAAATTCTATTTCCAAAGCCACGGGACGTCAAACATCCAGATACATCACACGTATTTAGACTGTGAAAGCCAGAAATCCTCTGCAGCAGCTGATGATGGCGAATGATGGTGGCTGTGTAACTGTAAGGAAAGTGTTAGAGGAAGGTAAGAAAGCCAAGCGTACGGTTTTACACGCTGTATATTTGCCTGATTCTTCTCTCTGAGCACTGAGGTACGTTTAAGCTGTGTGTGAAGTCAAAGTGGAATCCGAGCAGAAAGCAAAGCTACGGTACGGAAACTGCAACAGCTTTCGGATCGCAAAAGTTTAACTTCATTATAGGAAGCATCTGTGGATCGTGAATGCTAACGTCGCCAACTCAACCCCCTTGTTACTTTAGTGTGTGCTTCCTGCTTGCAAACTCTTCTGGTGAACCAATTTCTTTCTTTCTTGACTCCTTTGTGAACCTCCGGGATTTCAATCCGGTCCGAATCGAATCTGATTCAATCACACGTCTGGAAAGATTCCGCTTCATTTTAGCTTCTAGAAAATGACCAGTAGAAACAATAACAGCAGGTAAAATACAGTAGATATTCTATCTGTATCACCAAAAATTCCATTCTAATCTGCGAAGAAATAAGAGATATTATATACAGTAGATCCTTCTGGAAACACTCGATTTTCTCCAGCTGAAACCTGAACTAAGTTAGTAGCTGAATTTAAAACACAGAACAATAAATGATAGAAAAAAGATCAAGTTTAACGTTTGACACTTTTAACGAGTCCGCTGTCGTAATCGACTGCTCAGACGTTATCGATCGATATAAACGAACGAATTATTCTACCTCGAGTCTGATATGAAATGAGTTTGCTTTCAGTGGGAGACGTGTGTTTTTCCCGATGTTTCCCGATACACTGAATTTTAATAGTTGAAAATAACATCTTCACATTTTTCACCCTTATGAACAATCACTCGTGGCGTCTGAGAGCGGAAATGGGTTTGATATCACCATTTACTTTGAAGACAGAAACATTTGTCTGGATGAAAATAACCGCTTTTGTTTTTTTTCTTTGGAACTTTTCTATGAATATATTGCTCCTATAGACTAGATAAAAAAAACAGAAACACGTGAAATACTACAGATTCCTAAAACCCCGAGCGTCTACTTTCATATGCGCTTCGTATTAACCATCACTGTGGAGAACGTGCCAGAAAGCCGACGCTGACGTTCCGCAGATTTAAGGTCGTGTTATTGAGTTCACGGTATAGGTTTAGCCTACGTATGTTATGATCACGTGACCCGGCAATCAAGGACCACTTGTGCAGCCATAAGCTCTCAGACAAGCTCTGATCCTCGAGATGAAAACAATCGGTTTGGATTCAAATGAGGTTTAAGTTGTACGCATGCAAATCCGTCGTAATCACTACAGATGTCCTTCATCGACGTTCCTCGTGGTATGACAGACGTTCATGTTTCCACTTATATCTGAAGAACATCAGATATATCTTTCTTCTAGGAAGTAGTTTTTACAGACATACTTAGTGACAGACATATCACATATAAGTGTCTATTTTTTCCAGTGTTTGCGTCATTTCTCAGTGTCTCCCTAAGATGTGGTATTTTGCAAAGATGACAGCATCAAGAATCTGAAGACTGTAGTGTTTCGATTTGAATCACAATGCCTCACTACATATTGCATGGAACATTAAATAGTTAGGTGTTTTACACGCTCGGACGCATCAGATCTGAGCTCGAAGGCGCATATCATCCTGGAAGATGAAGAGATTTGGGCTTCTAATAGAAACCTCTCGCAATGTGAGAGTGGCACACGAATATAAATACAAGGATCTCGGCTTTCTTCTTAATTATCAGCTCGTCTCCGTCTTTGGCTGAGCGCCGTATCTCTGGCCGAGAGTCTAACACATGCTACACGCTACAGGAGGCCAATTAACGTTTCATAAAAGACAACGGCAGGAGAATTTATAAGTCTGCTTCGTAATTAAACGGAATATGTTGCTGTAAGCTATTGTAAAAGGAAACCGTTTAAAAGGAGAAGATTTCAGAGCTCCAAACAGAATAGAAAGCGGCACTCTGACATGAAATCGTAATGAGTTTAAGTGTAAAGGGGGAAGAAGAAAGAAAAAAAAAGGAGGTGTGATTTATCTGATCCAACTGCAGCATGAGGGGATGAGCATTTAGTCGGTTTCTGCGCGGTCTGTGGGATCCAAACATAACAATACTTCTGAGAAAATGAACACAAATAGTGTCAAATGTCTCATAACAGATAAGCGCATAGACACTGCTCGAGGAAATTAATTAATGTTGTAGATAGAGTAGAGGTCAAACCCCTGAAAAAAAAAAAAAGTGTAGGCAATATGATTAAAACAATAGGAACAGGAATAAGTCATGTGCATGCGATGATACAACAACAATCACTTTAATTAGGCACATGTAGCACACCATGTACACACACTACACACACACACATCTTCTAATTCATATGTCACATTCGCAAGCCTTTTATCTAACGTCTTATCTGCTGATTTACCATCTGAGGGTTTCTGCAGAGGCAGAAAAGCGAACACATCCTTCACTACAAAGTTTTGTCTATTAGAAAAAAAAAAATCAAAAAGAAATCTTATTTAATTGTAAACAATTTAATTATTTAATTGTAAACAACCGTCCCCGAAACCGTCTCAGTGATCCTTTCAACTTCTTGCATGATTCAAATTAAACTCCTGACACGACCTTTAGACCTGGTCAGTCTTTCATTTTTAATTCACACCCACACAAACACACCTACACACACGGTCAACTTGTCAGCATGTTAATCTGATGAACACACACTCTTACCCACACAGGAATCCTGAAAGACCCATCCACGTGTATTACATCCACACGCACCGGTTAGTGTACATGCTCTTTTAATCCACATTCACGCAAGCTACAACATCAACATCAACACAGCGCCTGTTTGCTTCTGATCAGGAAATAAAGGCGTGTGGAGGAGTTACGGAGCCTGCACAGGAATTCCCTGCTTGTCCTGGCATGTCATAAACTTGACAAGCTCCTCACCGCCTCCTCTAGTCCTTCTGACCTCCACCCTTCTGCTGTGTGTTTTCTTACCTCATCCCGTACTCTCCTCCTGCAGACGCAGCAATACAGAGAACAGGTCATAGTCTCTCTCTCTCTCTTTCTCTGTCTCGCTTTTTCACTCTCGCTCTTGCTCTCTCTCTTGCTTGCTCCCTCCCTCCCTCCCTCTCTCTCTGGGGACACGGTCATAGCTTTAAACGTGCTGCTAAAGAGTCTATACTAAGAAGCTCTTCAAGGTGAACATTTGGAAGGTACTCACAGGGTGTCTGGATGTATCCTTAAAATTTTAGTACTACTACAAATCTATTTAATGATCAAATGTGCAGTGAGATATCAAATCTAGAAAGAAAAAGCAGAAGGGAGGAGGAGGTGTTAGGAAACGACGAAGTCACATCGAATGAGAGACCATAACATCAACACCTTCTCAAAGACACCTTACCATAAAAGACGGAAGAAAAAGAAGACGACAAAGAAGAAGAAGACTTTTTTTTTATCCATGGATGAATGAATTGCACCAGATTAAGAATTCACATTTAAGAATGAATGGCTTTAATATAAAAAAAAAAAACATATATATGCATATTTTCCGGGGGCACGGTGGCTTAGTGGTTAGCACGTTCGCCTCACACCTCCAGGGTTGGGGGTTCGATTCCCGCCTCCACCTTGTGTGTGTGGAGTTTGCATGTTCTCCCCGTGCCTCGGGGGTTTCCTCCGGGTACTCCGGTTTCCTCCCCCGGTCCAAATACATGCATGGTAGGTTGATTGGCATCTCTGGAAAATTGTCCGTAGTGTGTGAGTGCGTGAGTGAATGAGAGTGTGTGTGCCCTGCTATGGGTTGGCACTCTGTCCAGGGTGTATCCTGCCTTGATGCCCGATGACGCCTGAGATAGGCACAGGCTCCCCGTGACCCGAGGTAGTTCGGATAAGCGGGAGAAGATGAATGAATGAATGAATATATATTCACAACCGTTTAAAACCCTACAGAATCCCTGGAAATCACGAGAGAGCATATTTCCGAGTCAATAGTGCATTTCAGATCAAACTCTGTGGGCTTTGCATTAGTCCCGGCTCTCGGAGCGACCTTTTTGTAAAAATCCTCTTTCGTCCAGAATATCCTTTCACATTCAGAGGGCTCAGAGTCCATGCCTCCAGCCGGTCAGAGTCCAAGTCGGCTGTTCAGCGAGATTCCCAAAAGTACTGCATTAAGAACCCTTCAGAGCCCGAGCTGGCCTGTGTGTCATAGCAGAAGCAGATTGAAAACACACACACACAGAACAGTGTGCCAATAAGCTACACACTTTGCACCACTGTGTGTCTGTGTACTCGAGTGCAGCGGTTTCCCCACATCAGCGTCGCATAACCTCCTGTGGGTCAAAGGTCAGCATGTGTGAGCGTTTATTAGTCGTTATCTTTTTCCTCAGCCTACAGCCGTTTCCCTGTTCTTAGTCCTCACATGATCTGTGTGGCACCAGCTGTCTCTCAAACACACACACACACACACACACAACCCAGTGACACATAGAAGCAGGTTCATGTTGATCAAATGATTATTTACTTCCTGTCTCAGCTGCTCAAACACACACACACACACACACACACGATAAAGGAAAACTGAGTCACACAGCTTCTCATGTGAATAAAAAGAGAACAGAAAGATTGCTTTGTCATTCTTGGCCATTTATGTCGGAACATGAGCAGGTATGAGCAAGCAACAGTTTCTAATTTTTAAGAGAAAAAAGATCCAAACTAGGTTTCAAAAGCACAGAAAAAAAGACAGATAAATAAATTCCTGCATGTCCTCCATGCCATTAGTGATTAGTGAGCATGCATGTACAAGAGATGTCAGATAAAGAAGTTGTCACATACAGTATACTGTACATTACAGAACAGTGAAATTCTTCCTTCACATATCCCAACTTTGGAGGTTGGGGGTCAGAGGACAGGGTCAGTCATGATACAGCACCACTGGAGCAGAGAGAGTTAAGGGCCTTGCTCAAGGGCCCAACAGTGGCAGCTTGGCAGTGCTGGGGCTTCAACCCCGATCCTCCAATTAACAACCCAGAGCCTTAACCGCTTGTGCGACCGCTTCCTTAAATGTTTCACATATCCCAGCTTATTATCAAGCTCGGGTCAGAGCGCAGGGTCAGTCATGGCATGGTACCCCTGGAGCAGGTGGGGGTAAAGGTAATAAATAGCCCTTTTATTAATATAGTTGATAGAAATTCAATTAAAACCAAGGAACCAATCATGAGCAATAATAACATCAGCATCATTAAGCAAAACCAAAGTTTTTTTTTGCTTGATTTCACACTGAATATTTTCAAATTTTATTATATCTATTTTATTTCAACATTCCCACTTAGTATGGCTTTACTGGCTTTTAGACTGAGAGGTTAAGGGTGAAACAACCACAGTCCACTGAGATGATTCACATTTTATTATTTGCAAATTTATTCTCTAGTTATTTGCAGGTCATTTGGGTCGAATGGGTTTAATCCAAACCTCAATAAAATTAAAACAAAGACAGCCTTTAAATTATGCAAACTAGGACTCTAATAAATGACTAAAGCACTTTAAAGCTCTTTGGCTACAAAAGAGTTTAAGAACCGCTGGCATGAAGTATAAAACCGTCACCGTTGTTAATTCGGTATCTCTCTAATATGACCGATAATTTAAGCAACGTTAGAAATATTCTGTTGTGAAAAACAAAAAGGTAAAATGATAAAGGTCATCGATGCTCATGGATCCAAGACCCAACTAGGAGAAATGTCTGGAAATAAGCAGCATGTGTGTGCTAGAGTCCTGCTGCAGTCCTGACACCTGTTCGGTCAAATTTAAGGCTGAATAAATCAGCAGCTGGGCCGTCAGACAGAGCCATCAGTCACCCTGCTGTACGCTCTCCTTACTGCCGTTTATATAGCTGTCATTAATTTGCTACATCAGATTTATGAATGTATGGAGCCAGACTTCCAGTAGATTAATCCTGACAAGCCCACCAAAGCCTTTTCACAGGCAATGAAGCAACCACCAGCATGGTCACCAGGGAAGAGCAGCGTTATAGCGGGAACACGTAGAAGAAAAGAAAGAAATAAAGAGTTCTGCTTTTGCAAATGAGGAACAAAGCCCACTGATAAACATTAACGGGTTCTATAACATTTATAAATAGTGCATCAGGGCAAAGAGAGAGAGAGAGAGAGAGAGAGAGAGAGAGAGAGACTTTGACTTTTGATGATCGTTTATTTAAACCCATTATTTGTTCATTCTAGTACCATTTTTGCACATGCAAAGGCAAAATTGTTTTTATAAACAAATAGATAGATAGATAGATAGATAGACAGATAGATAGATAGATAGATAGATAGATAGATAGATAGATAGATAGATAGATAGATAGATTTTCACCTATACCTTTCCTAGTTTTTCTTTACATAGTTACTGTCTCCTAGAACCTCTACAAATAATGGTGTACAACCCGGTCAAAAGCCATTTCCTGGTCCATAAAAATAAGATCAGCCTTTAGCACCAATAGCCTAGTGATGTCAAAATATCTCGGATCAAATGTACATTGTTGTGAATTGTTCTGCCAGGCACACAGTACGTCTGGTCAAAGTTAATGACTTGCTCCATTACCTTCCCCAGTATTGTTGCTAATGCTTTTGAGAGCATCTTATAGTCTGTGCATAGTTGTGACACAGGGTGCCAGTTTCTCTGATCTGTTTTATCAACTTTCTTTGGTAAGAGGATGAGGACCGCCCTATGGCTACAGTACATAGCGGCAGACTACCATCTTTCCTTCAGTATTTCCACCAATTCCTGCCCCAACACTGACAAGAAGGCTTTATAGAACTCCACTGACCGCCTATCAATTCCAGGTGACCACCCATTCTCCATACTGTTGAGCGCAGCCTCTAGCTCCTCAAGGGTCAGTTCCTTGTTAAGTTCACTAGCCGACCCCTCAGTTAGCCTAGGAAGAGCTTGGAAGTAGATTTCCTCGACCTCTTGCACATCTGTGAGTTCACTTTTGTACAGCTTTGAATAAAAGCTGACTGTCTGCTTGCGAATTCCAGTAGGATCAGTTACAAACTCCCCTGACTTTGTCCACAAGGCATGTATAAACCTTTTCTGTCCATTCTTTTTTCAAGACCATAAAAGAACTTGGATGGAGCATTCATCTCTGTTACACTTTTAAAGCGTGAGCGTACCAGTGCCCCCTGTACCGTTGTGCCCAGCAACTCATCAATGTGGCCTCGTTTCCTGTGGACTCTACCAAACCCTGGAGTTCCACCACTTCCATCTCTAGAGCTCTAAGAGATCTGGTAATGTTCTTGGTCACATTGTGAGCGTATTGTTGACAAAATACTTTAATTTGTACTTTTGCTACATCCCACCACTGTTGCAAAGAGGTAAATGGTGGCTTCAGAAGCCTAAAAGTATCCCAAAAAAAACCATAAAACACTAAAATTAGCATCAACTAAAAGTGCTGCATTAAAATGCCAGTACGCACTGTGTGGCTTTACATTACATTTCTTAATTGTGCACTGTACCATAAAATGATCTGAAATACCCACAGGATAAATAAAACATGACCTAAAAATATTTTTCAATCACAGGAGGGTCAGCTACAACGAACTTAGCCGCAAGGGGAGCAGCCACAGAGGGCTCACCCTCCCCAGATACACTGTTGTCTGTCAGCTCAGTTTGCTCTAATTTTCCTGGGCATGCACGGAGCAAGTGCAGGTTTTTCCACAATTAAAGCATTTCATGCCAGCATCTGTTGTGACAAAAAACAACATAGTCAAAGCCATGTAACTGAAATTTCATAACCAACTCGAGCTCAGCAACACCATACTTCATTATCATGAAAACTTGTCTTCTAAATGACACTATATTGGCACTATTCTGGTGTTTGCTTCCCATCTGTATTTTCTTAATAGGAGAAACCAGTTTTCCAATGCGAGAGAGCTCTTTTTCAATTGTCTCATTTTTCAGGAAGGGAGGAACGTTTGACAGTATGATTTTTTTTTGCTGGAGTACTGAAAGAAAGCACTGGTATAAGTGAATTGTTTACCACTAATTTATTTTGCACCATTATGCATACTTTTTCCACTGAGTTCAAAATCATGACAATCACCCTGTTCATACTTGAATGTATGTTGTTGAACCCCACTGCCTTGCCAATCGCCAAAACACACTCCTCTACACTAGCATTACAAACAAATCCTCATGCTGTGCTGGCGTGTAAGTGACTCATAAACGCTATCTTCTGAATTCGCCATGCTTTCGGCAAAAAAGTGCCAATTGCAGGCTCGCAACTTGCCAAAAAAGCACTCGCGCACGCATGCGTACACACACAATCACACACACATGTCCCTAAATTAAACAATCTAAAAACACAAGAACAACAAAAAAAAAGAAAGCCAAACAAACGTTAAAAAAACAGCAACATTTTTTAAATCGCTCGCAAACCCACTCACGATTCTACAAACTTTTGAAGCCCTTTATTTACAAGACATGTTTTATGACTTAGCTGAACAATAAAACAGACCCAAGACTTAGTTTAGGGCACACACACACACAATAAATAAATAAATAAATAAATAAAATACAGATATAAAAATAAAGTTATGTGACAATTTGCAAAAACCATTAATGTCTACTATACATAAACATAAACACTGGTTCACGCCCCAAATGTTATTGAAAGTCTCTAGGTCTTTAACCAGATGGTAATATGTACAGTAGAGATGAGCCGGATACTCGGCTGAAACGAGTATCCGGTACGGATAAAGCACTTCTGCCGAGTACAAGTATTATACGAGTAATACGAGTCAATATCTGTGCTCGGATTGAATGAAAATCATCATTGGGTATCTGATTGTGTCAGCGTTCTGTGATAGGCTAGTCACACCGCCCCTCCTCTACAGTGATAGGCTAGTCACAGCGCCCCTCCCCTACACACATACAGATGTATTGTGTTGCTGTGTCTCGCTCTGCTCACTCACAGTCACACACAGAACAGCTCTCTGTCTCTCCCTCAGTCACTCGGGTTCGCGGTCTTTTCCATTAACGTTTAGGGTTTCTTCAACTTTTTACTTCGGGTTGTAACATTAATAATACGTACTTACTAACCAGTAGAGTTCTGGTAAACGTGGGTTCGTTCAGACGTGGTGCTTGCTTGGTAGAATGCGACTCGCATTGCGACTCTGCCTGTCGGAGATTTTTGTTCTTTTTTTAAACCTTCAGCTGTCTCTAACCAGTAACCAGACACTAAGCGTCTGACACGTTTTTGCTGTATTTCATAAAAACATAAAGGTAGTAAGCTAGTGTTATAAATATTACAAATTAATTATTACCGGTTAAATCCCCGCCCATTTCAAGACAAGCCCCACCTACTTCTGTGTTAGGCCCCACCCACTCCGAGTACGGATACAGATACAGATAATTCATATGGTTAACAGATACGGATACAGATACAGATAATGCTGTACTCGCTCATCCCTAGTAATATGTATAGTCCACCTTTATCCTTGACTTTATTAAGGGTTTTAAGATTGCCATTGCATCAGCTGACCCAATAGTGTTAATTTTACCTCTACATGAAAGCCATATTGACTTTCTTGCCTGTCCAAATAAAAAATAAAGCAATACGTGGATCTGCTTCCTATTTTTATTGTATTTAGGTCCATAAATAAAAGACATGGGTGAAAACACCTCTCCTAAAGCCCTACACCACTCTTGTAATTGGGACAGCAAAGCCACAAGTCTCCCACAATGAAAGAATAAATGAAACACTGCTTCATTCAGCCCACAAAATGGGCACCCCTCCTCTACCTGGGGATCAAGGTGCGCTCTGTGTCTGTTTGTGGCTATTAAACCATGCACAGTTCTCCATTGAAGGTCGCCAGACCTTTTTTCAATGGGAGGTTTGTATAGGGTCCCCTGAAACCTATGGAGGAAGAGCCTGACCCAAAAGCTCCTGCCATTTGGATTCCTTAATTCCCTCTAAATAGCGAATATGTGAAACTTTAACACGTTACATACGGTACCTTTTTCCCTGTTCGACTAAGAAAGTCCAGTTCAGGAGTCTTGAAGTTAAGCTGCAAACCCTCCTTTTCTTCAAAGGCACCTACAGCAGGTGCTTTTCTTTCATTCATTCATTCATTTTCTACCACTTATCTGAACTCTCGGGTCACGGGGAGCCTGTGCCTATCTCAGGCGTCATTGGGCATCAAGGCAGGATTCACCCTGGACGGAGTGCCAACCCATTGCAGGGCACACACACACACTCTCATTCACTCACGCAATCACACACTACGGGCAATTTTCCAGAGATGCCAATCAACCTACGATGCATGTCTTTGGACCGGGGGAGGAAACCGGAGTACCTGGAGGAAACCCCCAGAGGCACGGGGAGAACATGCAAACTCCACACACACACAAGGCGGAGGTGGGAATCGAACCCCCAACCCTGGAGGTGTGAGGCGAACGTGTGACCACTAAGCCACCGTGCCCCGGTGCTTTTCTTAAGTCTGGAAAAAACATATCATCATGGGATGTTTCCAAGATGTGTGGAATCTAATGTAACAGTCTCTCATCAGGTGAACTGAACTAAACCCAAGCTGTAAGCCAGTGCTTCAGCAGATATCAATCCATATGGTGTTAATAGGAGTCTAATTTTTGTAACGAAAAATTTTCTAGAAATTTAAAGAAAATTTAAAGAAAATTTTCTTTAGAGCATTTCTTACTGGTGGTGATTTCACAGCCACGTTGTGCAAGGGTTCTTCCTTGCTCCACCAGTCTCGCAAATCCCTGATGTTTCTTGTGATTTTAAAATTCTCCAGGCTTTCAACATTGAATGATAAAAAGAAGACAGTCCAGAGAGGTCCATATTTTGAATATTGATGAGAAAAGATGTCGGTCTAGCCCCATCCCTCCTGCTCTCTTTAAGAGAGCACAGACTACACCAGACCGACTGACATCCGCACCATAAAGAAGCCTATTTGCTGTCTGGTAGCCTAAAAGCCATTATTTCCCACCAGAGAATAATATTTTTGTTTCTTACGTTTACATTTACATTCATATCATTTGGCAGATGCCCTTATCCAGAACGACGTACAAAAGTCTATCATCGGGTACATTAACTCTTGTTCACTAGGTTACATACAGTACTTAAGATACCATGAGTCTAAACACTATTCAAAGTATTTCACAAACAGGAAAGCAAGTGCTAGTTGAAGTGTTTCATGAATAAGCATGAATAAGTAGGTCTTCAACCGTCGTTGGTAGGCGAGAACTTAGGCAGGTTGAAAACAAGCCATGAAGCTGCATTTTGGATCATTTGCAGAGGTCAATAGTGATAAGTTAATGATCAGTAAATGAAGTGGGGACAATAGCTGTATGTGCAACTCTGTTTTTTATGTTGTTTGATAAGTAAAATCTGTCTAAACGTGCTGCTGAAATTCTCCCATCATTCACCTTCACCCAAGTATATTGTTTCACTAGGGGATTATGTTCCCTCCATATATCTGTGAAATTAAAAGTCTCAATAACATGGATAGGGGGCACGGTGGCTTAGTGGTTAGCACGTTCGTCTCACACCTCCAGGGTTGGTGGTTCGATTCCCGCCTCCGCCTTGTGTGTGGAGTTTGCATGTTCTCCCCGTGCCTCGGGGGTTTCCTCCGGGTACTCCGGTTTCCTCCCCCGGTCCAAAGATATGCATGGTAGGTTGATTGGCATCTCTGGAAAATTGTCCGTAGTGTGTGATTGCGTGAGTGAATGAGAGTGTGTGTGCCCTGCGATGGGTTGGCACTCCATCCAGGGTGTACCCTGCCTTGATGCCCGATGACGCCTGAGATAGGCACAGGCTCCCCGTGACCCGAGGTAGTTCGGATAAGGGGTAGAAAATGAATGAATGAATAACATGGATAAAAGGGTTCTTCTACATTCCTGTCAAGTGAAGAGTTAAGTGTAGAGTTCCAGTCATCAGCTAAAATGATTAAATCACTGCTCTTGCTGTTGTCCTAGAAACACTTTTAATTGGTTGAAAATACTTATTCTTATATCAGAACCCCTATTAGGTGTGTAAATATTCACAAAAACAAAGAAAAGACTGCCAACAGTCTTCCTAGTTCAATTTCTTTTTTGTACAGAAAAAAAAAAGAAGTCACCGATATTTTTTAACTTGATAAATTCTATGACTGTATCAGCATTCTTCTTATCCCTCACCCCATGAACATTTAGGGATCCCAGCCATAAGGTGTCCATAGGGAGGAGAAAGATTAGAAAGAGAACAGGCAGAAAGAGATACATGTTAGTCATAGTGATTAGTTATATTTTCCCCTCTGAGGTTTCGATTTTCCAGTTTTAATCCTTTTTCGAATATCGGTCACTTGTCTGGAGTCTGGAAAAAAAATCACTCACTTCAGTACTTTTACCTTTAGTTTCATTAAGAAATGTGTTCATTTAAGTCACACTATACAGATCTTCACTGACCAACTTTGACATATCTGACCCTTCGGACCACCAATCATCATCTTTCATGCTGTCTTCAGTACACTGAGACAATCTATCCAGATCATCTGCTTCACTTTGCTCTCCTCCTTGTACATCAGTTTGAGTCACGTTCTCGTTTTCATCTACATTCTCAACTGTATCGCCTACATGCATAAAAGCAGCAGTTCTGCATCCAGCCTTCTCACTGCTCTCAGCATCAGCACCAGCATCGCTTTTACTCACCTCACTGTGCCCGTAGACCTCCTCTAAATGCCTCTTGCTTTGCCTCTTTACTGCTTGTTTTTTTTGTGTTGCTGTATTGTCCACTGTATCGCTAGTCTCAATATGATGAGAAGATCTGCTTCCAGTTGCATTAATAGGCAAATGATGCTTATTGTCCTCTTGATTATAAGGGCAAGAGAAGCGTTTATGGCCTATATCGCTGCATACAAAGCATTTGAAGTTATCAGTGGTTGCATACAGCATATACTGTATGAACCTTCACCGTGACTCACATGGAACAAGATCTCTAAACTGTGGTCCTAACGTGTTTAAGAGCAGCGTTTTTACAACCTAACTGGATACTCCAAACAGAACTTGTGATTTTGCTGTAACGCTTTAGTTCTCTTAATAATAGCGTCACACAAAAGGCGGCACGTTGGAAATTGTGACCTGAGCTGCTAAAGAAGTCACGGGCAACAAGCAATTCACAATTCACTTTCAGACAGCTGAATGACTAACTGTTCTGTTTTCACAAACACAGCGACTGCCTTGTTCATTTGTGATGCTGAGAGAATATTGTCAAAACCGACTTTTTCTCCCAGCACCCTGAGTACATCCTCCATGCTCACGCCAGACTCAGGCACACACAATGTCAGATACTTACACCATACAGACACGTGTTATTAAAAAATAAGAAAAAGAAAGAAAGAAAGAAAGAAAGAAAGAAAGAAAGAAAGAAAGAAAGAAAGAAAGAAAGAAAGAAAGAATCAATTAATGAAAGAACATAAGAAAGAAAGAAAGAAAGAAAGAAAGAAAGAAAGAAAGAAAGAAGAAAAAGAAAGAAAGAAAGATAGAAAGAAAGAAAAAGAAAGAAAGAAAGAAAGGAAGAAAAAAGAAAGAAGAAAAAGAAAGAAAGAAAGAAAGAAAGAAAGAAAGAAAGAAAGAAAGAAAGAAAGAAAGAAAAAGAAAGAAAGATAGAAAGAAAGAAAAATAAAGAAAGAAAGAAAGAAAGAAAGAAAGAAAGACAAGAAAAAGAAAGAAAGAAAGAAAGAAAGAAAGAAAGAAAGAAAGAAAGAAAGAAAGAAAGAAAGAAAAGAAAGAAGGAACAAAAGAATGAAAGAAAGAAGAAAAAGAAAGAAAGAAAGAAAGAAAGAAAGAAAGAAAGAAAGAAAAAGAAAGAAAGAAAGAACAAAAGAATGAAAGAAAGAAGAAAAAGAAAGAAAGAAAGAAAGAAAGAAAGAAAGAAAGAAAGAAAGAAAGAAAGAAAGAAAAGAAAGAAGGAACAAAAGAATGAAAGAAAGAAGAAAAAGAAAGAAAGAAAGAAAGAAAGAAAGAAAGAAAGAAAGAAAGAAAGAAAGAAAGAAAGAAAGAAAGAAAGAAGAAAAAGAAAGAACAAAAGAATGAAAGAAAGAAGAAAAAGAAAGAAAGAAAGAAAGAAGAAAGAAGAAAAAGAAAGAAAGAAAGAAAGAAAGAAAGAAAGAAAGAAAGAAAGAAAGAACAAAAGAATGAAAGAAAGAAGAAAAAGAAAGAAAGAAAGAAAGAAAGAAAGAAAGAAAGAAAGAAAGAAAGAAAGAAAAAGAAAGAAAGAAAGAAAGAAAGAAAAGAAAGAAGGAACAAAAGAAAGAAAGAAAGAAAGAAGAAAAAGAAAGAAAGAAAGAAAGAAAGAAAGAAAGAAAGAAAGAAAGAAGAAAAAGAAAGAAAGAAAGAAAGAACAAAAGAATGAAAGAAAGAAGAAAAAGAAAGAAAGAAAGAAAGAAGAAAGAAGAAAAAGAAAGAAAGAAAGAAAGAAAGAAAGAATATCTTTCCTCGTCTGTTTTTAAGTATTATTCTAGAGCTAACCTGATGGATTCTTTACTGTCACTCCACTGAGTTACAACAAAGTAAAGTGTCTGTCATTATAATGTAAAAAGACAAGGACAAAAATGAAATAAAAAAGATAATATATACTGAACTATGAGAAACAGAAGAGTGTTAGTTGACGAGCTTATACACGTTTAATAATACATGTATGTAACATTAAATAAAGAATGTGGAATAATCAGCCGAATATATATACTGTATATATATATAATACGAAATAAACAAGCCAAGGTTAATGCACTTAGGCACCTCGTTATTCCACATGTTAAAGAAAGTGTAGATGTAAATAACACAAAAAAATACAATTGAAATGCTAATTACATTCATTCATTCATTCATCTTCTACCGCTTATCTGAACTACCTCGGGTCACGGGAGAATGTGCTAACCACTAAGCCACCGTGCCCCCATGCTAATTACAATAGATAGAAATTAGAATGTAATTGAACTACAGTAAAAACTGAGGCAAAGCGAGGCCTGGAGGTGGAGGTGCAGTGCTGGAGGGTAAAACCATGATGCAGCGTGATGCAATCAATCTGAGTTTAAAATAAAAGTTTCCCTGCCATTTTCCAGACTCGTAACCATTACGACTGTGTTCCTCTGCTATCATAATAATGGTGAAGCTTTTCAATGGCTTGAGTCATGCCATGCCAAGCCAAGAGTAATGTCCTGTCCAAAATGTCAGCCTCAGGGTTGCCAGATTGTACCGACAGTTTACAGGCCAATTAATGTTTAAAAAACAAACAAAAAAAATGATTCAGCAGAAACAGTCCATCTTTGCCAACTGAATCTATAAAAAACGATCGATTAAAACGATTAATCGATGATGTATCAGCCCAGGGCCTTGACCTTCCAGACGAAAATGATGGCAATCTGAACACAGGACAGGGTTAAGATACACCAGAACCCACCCACTTTCACCGTCACAGCTCCCACCACAGGAAGAGTTCACTGAAGGAGATCGGAATCAGTCAAGCGTTCGGATTCACCTGTGATCTGCTAATACGTTTAGCCGCTAATCCGTCTGAGCCGGTGATAGCGTAACAATCAGCGATATGAAAAAGGAGTGCAGACGGAGTCGCGTAATTCCACTCCCAAATGTAACCTCCATTAGTAGATTGAGCTGGGTGAATCCCATTTTTAAGAATTTGGTATAAAAAAAAAGTGTGTGTGAAATGAGCAATGTACATTAACATGACTAGTGTGTGTGCTGGTGTGTATTAACGAAAGTGATTACTCAGCACTTGGCAACTGTTGAGTACCAAGCTGAAACCTGCTTGTGTCTCTTCTGAGTACCAGTCTATATGTGTGTGTGTGTGTGTGTGTGTGTGTGTGTGTGTGTGTGTGTGTGTGGTTGTTTGTGCATGAACTTGCTCTCATTTGCCTCAGGTCTAAATTGCATCTCCTTGTGGTCGCTTTGTGAACGTCAGCACTTTTTTTTGTGTTTTTTTTTTTTTTTTTTTAATTAGACCGAGTGTTTAGATTTACATGGCTGTGTTTAATTGGCATTGCTGTTTTGTTCTCTGAAGAACGAAGGCCTCCTCAAGCACTCCATTTATTTATTTCACAGCCAACTATCCAGCCTAATAGCCTAGCGTTTGGCGATACGCTAGATAAATATGTACGTTTGTGTTAATACACCGCCTCGTGCGAGGAAGATTGAGCAGCTGGAGAATTCTGCCCTGAAGTACAGCATATAGCTTTGGACAATTTCAAGCAGCAAGAATACATTTACGTTTATTGAAATAAAAAGGAAGAAAGAAAGAAAGAAAGAAAGAAAGAAAGAAAGAAAGATTGAGAATACATCGCATGAATATACACAGATTACAAAAGGAAGGATAAAAAGCTATAAGGCATAAAAAGGCTTTAACCTTATGCTTCGTATCCACGTCATGCTACACATATATTACATTATGTCTGTTCCCCAGGGCAGAAAGACCACTCCACCCTGACTCTTTCCCTCATAAACTTCAGCATCAAGCCTCGGTACTTTTAACACTTCAGACAGGCTTTGCATTTAAAAAAAAAAAAAAGTAAAGCAGTCGATTAAACTGCGTTTTGTTCAGTGCCCTCTGCAGCCATCCGCCCATGTCTGGGTGTAAAATTGAGCGCCAGCTTTATTTTATTGGAGCGCCACATTTGTCTAACAACTCGCAGCCGACCAAGCTAATTCTCTCTCTGGAGGTCTGCCACATGCTGATATGTTGGCACTATAAAATCATACAGCAGGGTTCCAAATAGCTTTTAATATTCTACACCATGGGGAAAAAAAAGCATGGACTGTCCTTACAGCCACCCTGTTAACAAACTAATTCACCACTTTTCACCTGAATGGCTTCAAAGGAGACTATTTTAACGAGAGGGGTTTTCACTGTACTACAAGAATGCGTTTCGGGAGCCCTTCGAATATCTCATGGAGCACGAAACGAGAATACGGATGCAATTAAAAAAAAAAAAAAAAACACGCAGCCATTCACAGAGAACTCGAGTTGCTCTTTCTCTGCTCGCTTCTACCACCGAACTGTTATTAGGACAGCTAGGACATCAGATAAAGCTGAACAGGAAAGGAAGAGGAATCGGAAAGCTTCCAAAGATTTGATAATCGCAAACATAAATCACTGGCTCACACCTAGAAGAGCAAGAAGAGAGGAAAGGCATATGGTTCTGACTGCCAGAATACAGGAATGCTTATGGAGGTGATTCCATTCAAATATTTCTCATGTTTAAACAGATTTTTTGGAAAGATGACAAACGAAAAAGAAAGAGAGAGAGAGAGAGAGAGAGAGAGAGAGAGAGAGAGACAAAGAGAGAGACAGAGAGAGAGAGAGAGAGAGAGAGACAGAGAGAGAGAGAGACAGAGAGAGAGACAGAGAGAGAGAGATAGAGAGAATTGTTGTCATAAGCTGTGTCTCAAATCGAAAACTCTCCCCTTATGTTCAAACACATTCACTACTGTAGAAAATCCAGAAGGTTTTTACACACACCAGAACTTTCTGGAGACTGAGACATGACACGAGACACGACACGAGAAGGCAAATGGACTGAGTTAAAATTATCCTTAGTGTGAGACGTCAGGAGAGTGAAAGAATTGAACACAACGAGAAAGAAAGAAAGGGAAACAAGAAAGAAAGAAAGAAAGAAAGAAAGAAAGAAAGAAAGAAAGAAAGAAAGAAAGGGAAACAAGAAAGAAAGAAAGAAAGAAAGAAAGAAAGAAAGAAAGAAAGAAAGAAAGAAAGAAAGAGAAATGAGAAAGAAAGAAAGAAAGAAAGAAAGAAAGAAAGAAAGAAAGAAAGGGAAACAAGAAAGAAAGAAAGAAAGAAAGAAAGAAAGAAAGAAAGAAAGAAAGAAAGAAAGAAAGAGAAACAGGAAAGAAAGACAGAAAGAAAGAAAAGAAAGAAAGAAAGAAAGAAAGAAAGAAAGGGAAACGAAAAAGAAAGAAAGAAAGAAAGAAAGAAAGAAACAGAAAGAAAGAGAAAGAAAGAAAAACAAGAAAGAAAGAAAGAAAGAAAGAAAGAAAGAAAGAAAGAAAGAAAGAAACAGAAAGAAACAGAAAGAAACAGAAAGAAAGAAAAACAAGAAAGAAAGAAAGAAAGAAAGAAAGAAAGAAAGAAAGAAAGAAAGAAAGAAAGGGAAACGAAAAAGAAAGAAAGAAAGAAAGAAAGAAAGAAAGAAAGAAAGAAAGAAAGAAAGAAAGAAAGAAAGAAAGAAAGAAAGAAAGAAAGAAAGAAAGAAACAGAAAGAAAGAGAAAGAAAGAAAAACAAGAAAGAAAGAAAGAAAGAAAGAAAGAAAGAAAGAAAGAAAGAAAGAAAGAAAGGGAAACGAGAAAGAAAGGGAAACAAGAAAGAAAGAAAGAAAGAAAGAAAGAAAGATGGATATAAAGTAAACTGATAATATTTACTGTGAATAAACTGGTTGTAGTAAGGGGTCTTGTGTTACGTCTTGTCATTCGAGCCCTTGTGTTAGTTTTTTCTACAAAAACAAGAACTTATTAGAACGAGCGCATAAAAATAAACCTGTAATTCGATTTACGGCTAAAACGACCGTCGGTGTTGCTGCTGGGGGACGCGGTATAAATATCATCAATCCCTCGAGACGTGTGTAGCATCTTATATGTGCTTCATTAGCTTAGCGATTGAGCCAGAAGCTTGAGAATAAGAGAGAGAAATGCTTGGGAGGTTTGTGTATTGTTTAAATCATCAGAGATTTGACTTAAACCGTGCTGAGTTGCTCAATATATTACTTAGAATTTCTTCTAGTTGTAGATAAATCTTAGATATTGTATGACACACTGCTATCTGCAGAAATGGACGAGAGAACGAGAGAGAGAGAGAGAGAGAGAGAGAGAGAGAGAGAGAGAGAGAGAGAGAGAGAGAGAAATACACAGTGTGTGTGTATCAAACCTGGGGTAGTGGGCGTGGCCTAAGGTTTGAAGGTTAAATTGTATGCTGATTCAGATCGTAACTTTTGTTAGCTTTATTTATTTATTTATTTGTTTGTTTGTTTGTTTATTTGTTTATTATTATATTTTTTTATACTATTTTTTTTCTATATACATTTTTTAAAGATGCTAATCCTGAGCCAATCAGTATGTGATGAATAAGGCTGAACGAGAAAGCTATGTGTCCCTGGTATAAAATGGAGAGGCTGAGGTTTTTCTGCTATACTGCTGATGGGAAAATAGTGCAGTGGGCAGCACTGACATTAACCATGTTATCTGTCAGTCCTAATGACCGTCTTACAGACATGACCTGAAATATAGGTGTAGAGAAGGAACAGAAAGCACTGGAGAAATGTAGAAATGCCTCAAAGGCAGAGAAGGACTCATTCAATCTGTCTCCATACAGACACACACAGATACACACATACACAAACACACACAGATACACACACACACAAACACACACAGACACACACAGATACACACATACACAAACACACACAGACACACACAGATACACACATACACAAACACACACAGATACACACACACACAAACACACACAGACACACACAGATACACACATACACAAACACACACAGACATACACAGATACACACATACACACACAGACACACACAGATACACACATACACAAACACACACAGACAAACACAGATACACACATACACAAACACACACAGACACACAGATACACACATACACAAACACACACAGACACACACAGATACACACATACACAAACACACACAGACACACACAGATACACACATACACAAACACACACAGATACACACACACACACAAACACACACAGACACACACAGATACACACATACACAAACACACACAGACACACACAGATACACACATACACAAACACACACAGATACACACACACACAAACACACACAGACACACACAGATACACACATACACAAACACACACAGATACACACATACACAAACACACACAGATACACATACACACAAACACACACAGACACACACAGATACACACATATACAAACACACACAGACACACACAGATACACACATACACAAACACACACAGATACACACACACACAAACACACACAGACACACACAGATACACACATACACAAACACACACAGACACACACAGATACACACATATACAAACACACACAGACACACACAGATACACACATATACAAACACACACAGACACACACAGATACACACACACACAAACACACACAGACACACACAGATACACACACACAAACACACACAGACACACACAGATACACACATACACAAACACACACAGACACACACAGATACACACATACACAAACACACACAGACACACACAGATACACACATACACAAACACACACAGATACACACACACAAACACACACAGATACTCACACATACACAAACAAACACAGATACACACACACACAAACACACACAGACACACACAGATACACACATACACAAACACACACAGACACACACAGATACACACATATACAAACACACACAGACACACACATACACAAACACACACAGACACACACAGATACACACATACACAAACACACACAGACACACACAGATACACAAACACACACACAAACACACACAGACACACACAGATACACACATACACAAACACACACAGACACACACAGATACACACATACACAAACACACACAGACACACACAGATACACACATACACAAACACACACAGACACACACAGATACACACATATACAAACACACACAGACACACACATACACAAACACACACAGACACACACAGATACACACATACACAAACACACACAGACACACACAGATACACATATACACAAACACACACAGACACACACAGATACACACATACACAAACACACACAGACACACACAGATACACACATACACAAACACACACAGATACACACATACACAAACACACACAGACACACACAGATACACACATACACAAACACACACAGACACACACAGATACACACATACACAAACACACACAGACACACACAGATACACACATACACAAACACACACAGACACACACAGATACACACATACACAAACACACACAGACACACACAGATACACACATACACAAACACACACAGACACACACAGATACACACATACACAAACACACACACAGACACACACAGACACACATACACACACAGATACACACAAACACACACAGATACACACATACACAAACACACATACACAAACACACACACAGACACACAGATACACACATACACAAACACACACACAGACACACACACAAACACAGATACACATACACAAACACACACATAGACACACACAGACACAAACACACACTCACAGACACAAACACGCACAGATAAACTCACACACTCTTACAGACACAAACACACTCAGACACAAACACACACATAGACACACACAAACACACACACTCACAGACACAAACACACACAGATAAACTCACACACTTACAGACACAAACACACACAGATACACACACTCACTCTTACAAACACAAACAGACACATCGACACACACAGATACACACACACTCACAGACACAAACACACAGATACACACACACTCACAGACACAAACACACACAGATACACACACACACTCTTACAGACAAACACACACATAGATACACACAGACACACACAGATACACACTCACAGACACAACACACACATAGACACGCACACAGACACACGCTCACAGACACAAACACACACATAGACACACACACAGACAGACACAAACACACACAGATACACACATACACAAACACATACACACAGATACACACACAAACACACACAGACACACACACACACAAATACACACACACAGACAGAAACAAATACACTCAGAAACATACACAGATACACACAGACACAAACACATACACACATACACAGTTACACAGACACAAACACACACACACACTCATACACACATACACACACAGATCCCTTTAGAAATCAGGAAGAATACCTTTGTATAAAAAAGCTACATATTTAAAATAAAATAAAAAATAAAAAACTTGGCACCTGCCAATCTGTGCACATCACTTGTCACAAGTGCCTTTCCTCCACCCCACTCATCTCTACCCCACCCTTCAACTAAAAAAAGAAAAGCTGAAGAATGTGACAGCCACTAAACAATCAGAAAAGGGAGAGGGAGGGGCTTTTTGGGCCATCGGACAGGGAGGTGTTATCAGACTGAGAGCCGGGCTGTGCCCAGCCAGCCGACTCTGCTGTAATTGCTTCCATTGAGTGTCTCTGATTGAAGCTGTTTGCCATTCAGTGCTTATCTCTGAATGTGCACTCTGCTGATGGAGCTCGGCCTGCGAAGGTAGCGTCGAACCCCACGCTAACCTCCGCCGGGATCTAGAGCCCGCAGCCTGTAGCCGAAATCGCAATTCAAATACAGTACCAGACATGTTAGCACTGAGTAATAGATGGAGAGAGCAAGAGAACGAGAGATAGAGAAAGAATAGGGACAAGACCTTGAACGGAGCACAAAGACAGGGACAAAGAAAGACGCAATCTCTATAATGAAGTTAAAAAAAATGGCTGCCAATCAGATTTCTTTACAATAAAGTCCAAAGGTCTGAACTTGTTACTAGAAACGTCTTTTGTTTTTATATATTATTTCATCATTTATAGATTAACATTCAACTTTTATTAGTTCTACTTCCATGATGCAGTTGAATCTGATTCATTCATTCATTCATCTTCTACCGCTTATCCGAACTACCTCGGGTCACGGGGAGCCTGTGCCTATCTCAGGCGTCATTGGGCATCAAGGCAGGATACACCCTGGACGGAGTGCCAACCCATCACAGGGCACACACACACACACACACTCTCATTCACTCACGCAATCACACACTCCGGACAATTTTCCAGAGATGCCAATCAACCTACCATGCATGTCTTTGGACCGGGGGAGGAAACCAGAGTACCCGGAGGAAACCCCAAGGCACGGGGAGAACATGCAAACTCCACACACACAAGGCAGAGGTGGGAATAAAACCCCGACCCTGGAGGTGTGAAGCGAACGTGCTAACCACTAAGCCACCGTGGTTTGTGCCAACAAACTCCTTTTTCTATTGCGTTGCAAATGTGCCACACATTCAAAGAGAAATAAAAGATGAATTAACAACGTGTTACTTACTGTAATAATGAAAAGCAACAACTACTCTGAAAAATATCACAAGCTGTTTTCTGTTTTCTGTGTATATTCTGAAAACGAATATGTTGAGCTCAGGTTACAGTCTGTGTGGAATTGTGCATGCTCTGTATGTGTGTGTGTGTGTCTTACTAGTTCTTCATTTCCCTTCCCAGAAGGCAAAATAGCCTGGAGGTAGATTCTCAAGACTAAAATGGCCATAGGTGTGTGAGTGTGTGTGTGTGTGTGTGTGTGTGTGTGTGTGTGTGTGTGTGTATGTGTGCGTGTACGCGTGCGCGTGTGCATGTGTGTGTCTATGCATAGAGTATTCCTGACCCGGCTCCAGATCCACTCTGACCCTGACCAGGAAAAACATTTAAAAATGACAAAGTAAATGAATGAATGAATGAATGAATGAATTAATGAACACATACATGAATGAATGAACGAACGAACGAATGAACGAACACACAAGAACGAATGAGTAAATGAATGAACATACAAATGAATGAATGAATGAATTAATGAATTTGTATGCAAGAATGTATGAATGGATAAATGAAAGAACGGATGAAGAAATGAATGAACTGACAAACAAATGATTGAACACAGAAATGAATTAATGAACACACACGGAGGAATGAGTGAATAAATAACATAACAATGAATGAGTGAATGAATGAATGAATGAATGAATGAATGAATATACAAATGAATGCATAAATAAACAAGCAAATGAATGAATGAATGAATGAACGATTGAATGAATGAATGAATGAATGAATGAATGAATGAATGAATGAATGCATTCATTCCTTCTTTTCATAAACTTTCAGCGTTTGACTTTTGGATGCTACAATAAATAAATTTTCAACCACAAGTATAAAAAATTATGACTTATTCACACCGTTTCTCATCTTTTTAATATCATTTCTATAATGCAGACAGTTGATCCCGGTTCAGGGAGCTGCTCGTTCAGCACAAAGGGTTATAGGGATGGAGAGCATTTGATGCACAGGTATGTAATCATGTCTCAGGAGGAAGAAAGGCCATCAAGGTCAGGCCTTCAGAGACGGAAACAGAGAACAGGAACAGTTCTAAAAAGCTGGAGTATGACTAACAGTCTGACAGACTCACTGGAAAAAAAAGGCACGGGGTCACGAGGTGTGCAGGAATAATACAGAGCGTTGCATGCAATCTGAATAAGGACCAACTTCTACAAATGAATGGTGGGTTTAAATGGTTGCGTATGAAGGCTGCTATTAACATAGGTGACATTCAATATCTGAAAGCTTGCAATACTATAGTATAAAAAGGACAAAAAAAATACATATTATATATATCTATATATATATATATATATATATATATATATATATATATATATATATCCTGTCTGTAGCGATTCACAACACTTTATTCTGATTTTTAATCTTCCTGTGACGCTGTATTGTGACAAAGTCCATTGTTAAAAGCTCTATACAAATTAAAGAGAATATAGCACTATGAAAGATCTACACACTGATTATTTATATAATGTAGAAATAATATAATATGTATTGTGGAGGTATAGTATGTTATCACCTCACATGAAAGGATGGATTGTGTTGGCATTTTTTTTTTTTTTACCTCCACAGTGACAACTCCTCTTCTGAAAGTCTACCACCACCAATTACAGCACACAAACCACCTGGGATCTGAACCCGAGCCTCCCACATCTACAGAAAAAAGTGTCGAAAAAGTCGTATCCTAATTATCAGAAAGACTCCTGTCAGACAAAGAAGTGTACAATCGCTAGGCAGAGGGAGTGCTGTATGATCTCGGCGGGGGGTTCGCCATATCATTTGTACAAGATCAGATTTAATCTGCTTATCGTAGAGAGCATTAAGGCAACAGCAATCAGCGTTATGCAATAAAGAAGGCCACCGACTACGGACTACTGCTGTGAGGTTCTCTCTCTCTCTCTCTCTCTCTCTCTCTCTCTCTCTCTCTCTCTCTGTCTCACATTCTATTTCACTATCTATCATGCACACCATCTAGGTTTGTTAATATATATGCATGAGCTTTTGTTTGATCTCCCACATCTCCTGACCTCTATTCTCTCACTTTCTCCATCTCAGTCTCTGCTCTATCTCGCTCATCCTTGATCTCTTCTCCCACTGCTCCGTTTCAACTCATATCAGACTACAAGCTAGGGATTGCTGGTGCTGTGTGTGTGTGTGTGTGTGTGTGTGTGTGTGTGTGTGTGTGTGTGTGGCCGATTTTGTGTGAACAAATCTATATAGTCTACATATTGTAAACATCAGTGCACTACCTAATTTGCACATGAATGTCTCTTCCTGCCATAAATACATGTTTGTAACACCTTTAATGCAATTATGTGATCAGCAAATCACATTGAGAATACAGATATGACCAAACTTTCAATCAAGCTGAAAGCTTAGAAAGGCTACGGTGCATCAAATAACCACCAGTTGCAAGTGTGGTAAAGAGAAAATGATCTTAAGCGTATCCACAGAAGCAGAAAGCCACATAAGATTGCATACCAGTCCGCCAAGAACTTGGAATCTGAGGCTACAGTGGGATTAGGTTCACCTGGGAAACTTGACAGCTGAAAATTAGACAAAACACAGGCTACAACAGAACCTCAGAGGCCCAGCAGTGGTGGGATTTAAACTTGTGACCTTTTGATCAGTCAATATCCTGAGTGGAGTCAGTACCCCTTAGTGGAGTCAGTATCCTAAGTGGAGTCAGTCTCCTGAGTGGAGTCAGTGCCCCTTAGTGGAGTCAGTACCCCTTAGTGGAGTCAGTCTCTTGAGTGGAGACAGCATTCTGAGTGGAGTCAGTCTCCTGAGTGGAGTCAGTACCCCTTAGTGGAGTCAATACCCCTTAGTGGAGTCAGTCTCTTGAGTGGAGACAGCATCCTGAGTGGAGTCAGTACCCCTTAGTGGAGTCAGTCTCTTGAGTGGAGACAGCATTCTGAGTGGAGTCAGTATCCTGAGTGGAGTCAGTACCCCTTAGTGGAGTCAGTCTCTTGAGTGGAGACAGCATCCTGAGTGGACTCAGTCTCCTGAGTGGAGTCAGTACCCCTTAGTGGAGTCAATACCCCTTAGTGGAGTCAGTCTCTTGAGTGGAGACAGCATCCTGAGTGGAGTCAGTCTCCTGAGTGGAGTCAGTACCCCTTAGTGGAGTCAGTCTCTTGAGTGGAGACAGCATCCTGAGTGGAGTCAGTCTCCTGAGTGAGGTCAGTCTTCCGAGTGGAGTCAATACCCCTTAGTGGAGTCAGTCTCCTGAGTGGAGACAGTATCCTGAGTGAGGTCAGTCTTCCGAGTGGAGTCAGTACCACTTAGTGGAGTCAGTACCACTTAGTGGAGTCAGTCTCTTGAGTGGAGACAGCATCCTGAGTGGAGTCAGTCTCCTGAGTGAGGTCAGTCTTCCGAGTGGAGTCAATACCCCTTAGTGGAGTCAGTCTCCTGAGTGGAGACAGTATCCTGAGTGAGGTCAGTCTTCCGAGTGGAGTCAGTACCACTTAGTGGAGTCAGTACCACTTAGTGGAGTCAGTATAGTGAGTGGAGACAGCATCCTGAGTGGAGTCAGTATCCTTAGTAAAGTCAGTCTCCTTAGTAAAGTCAGTCTCCTGAGTGGAGTCAGTACCCATTAGTGGAGTCAGTATCCTGAGTGGAGTCAAGCACAAGCTTATGACAAATCAATGTATTTTTTAACAAACAAAGGCATTACAGCTGGATTTTTTACCCCACCTCAAACCATAACCTTGAACATAACTGTCATTTAAAAGTGAGTGAGTCGTGCAAATGACAAACCTGCAAAGCAACAAGAAATGTTGACTTTGATGGAAGGCAGTAAAAAAAGCACTCTTGGTGCTCTTGAGAGTGTATCTGAGCACACTTGTCTTCCTCTACCTAGTCAATGGGCAATAGTGAGCTGGCTTCGGTTGTGGCTCGTGTGAGCGGTGCACCGTCGGTGCGTCAGAAATAAGCTCAGCGTGAGGCCAGGAGCACACAGTTCTAAAACAGCTCAGTCACACTCCGAGACAAGAGAAATTACTGTATGATTACCCATGATACCGTTCCACGGGCAGCCGTGACACATTCATTAAAGCAGCGGACAGTGGATAATTGCTTTCTACTGACAACAAGTTGCACGACCGATAATAGTCTTGACGTTTTAACGGCTCCCTATGGGAGGTAAATGAACACTAAAAGGATGAGAAATCTTATCAGCATTCACCACATGCCTCTCTTCTTCTCTTTTTAATTCTCTCTTTTTCTTTCTTCCTTTCCTCATCTCTTTTGCATTTCCCAATCTAATTTCAAGTAATATATAGCCCTGTTAAGTGTTTTATGCCTTTGCACCGAGCCAGGAGCTAATTTCCTAATTGAACCTTGAGGAAAACAAAACAAAGGCTTTTCAGTGGTTTTATGAACAGGAATACACACACACACACACACACACACACACACCTATACAGATGTTTATAGTGTCGCCTCATTGTCTGTTGATCCCCACTGAGATAAGGTGAAATCCCTTGAGTACACCTCAAAAGGTCAGCAAAAACAGGAAGTGTGTAAGACCGATTCCCATGATGCACCGTTTCTCCACCCTGGAGAACTGCTGACCAGAATGGTCCAACCCCCCTCCTCTTCCCCCAGCAGCACATCCCAAGGCAAAGAGAAGCCCTCTCTTTACAATCAGCCCCCTGTCACAATCTTCTCGAACACTGCCTTCAGCCTCCTTCGTATTCTCTCTTGTTCTTCCTGCTCACTTATTCATGCGGACTCTGCAGGCTCACTTATTCATGAGAGCCCGCTATGCTTAGTGCCAGAGCTGCAGGCAAGAAGGAAATGGTGCTCAAATGAAACATGAAGCGCAAAGGCTCTGTTCGGGATGTCGACACACAGGATGGAAAAGTTCCTAGTATATAAAAGTATATATATATATATATATAAAATAAAAAGCCCTCCTTCTTTCAGACAAATGCAGGGTATAAAGTTTGGCACGGTGGCTGTTCTCAGGTCACTTGCTGTGCTAGTAATATAGTCATCATACTAAAAAAGCCACGTGAACCTGTTGGTGTTCAGGTTTGGATAAAACAATGATTTTTTAAAGATGATACACTCTCACAACACACACTGTCTTGCCTTCTCGCATAGCCTATTGATCCAGAAAGCAGGATCAAGCGAACACATCGCAGATGATGGCACTTAAAGGCTCTGAAACAAAACATTCAGTAAATTCATCTTATCTGCTGGAGCACACAGGGAATGAAACATCGCACGGCTCCATACGGACCTCTAGCAAGTATCTTGCATGCAGGAATCCCAAGAGGTTGGGATTTTCTTCAACCAGTTACAGTACTATAGAGCGACAATAACGATCTACATGGAGTTTTCACTGCAGGTTAGATTTTCATTCATTAATCTTCAGGAATCTATTCATTCTGTTAAATAGTGGGGTTACGGAGACTGTCCCGGGAACACTGGGAAGAAGGTCCATACCAGTCCATATCACGACACACTCATTTACATGCTCTATAATTAGACTTGACCATTTTTGGGAATAATTAAAGACCCATGAGGAAACCCCACAAAGACATGTGAATCTCAACATGCAGATTAACCTGGAGCTCAGGATCGGAGCAGGCACACTGGAGCTGTGAGGCGAGAACACTCCCCTGTCAAGCTGATTCACTCTCACTCACTCACTCATCTTCTACCGCTTATCCGAACAACCTCGGGTCACGGGGAGCTTGTGCCTATCTCAGGCATCATCGAGCATCAAGGCACCAAGTGCCAACCCATCGCAGGGCACACACACACACTCTCATAATCACACACTACAGACAATTTTTCCAGAGATGCCTATCAACCTACCATGCATGTCTTTGGACCGGGGGAGGAAACCGAAGTACCCGGAGGAAACCCCCGAGGCACGGGGAGAACATGCAAACTCCACACACACAAGGACGAGGCGGGAATCGAACCCCCAACCCTGTGAGGTGTGAGGCGAACGTGCTAACCACTAAGCCACCGTGCCCAACCGAGCCGATTCATTTTAAAATATAATGAAAGAAAAGTCCAGTCAGGGTTCTGAACATGTACTGCTCACACAAAACCAACAAATCTAATGATATTTTAAACAAAGAAAGGTAAAAAGACATCATTTATCCAGACTTCAGGTTCTCTCTCTTCTTCCAGCCTGTTTGAACTTTTGACGCCAAGAAATGCAGCACGCTAAATAACATGATGCCAAGAAAGATTTGTCTCAAGATGTCTTTCTTAACTTATTAGCTGTCATTCAAAAGAAGAAACAACAAGCCCCTTAGCTAGAACTGTTAACTGTGCACCAGTGTGTGTTGCAAACAAACTCATAATAATGAAATCAAGGAGAAACTGGTTGCACCTGCTCCAGCTCCAGCTCTGGACTTGTGTTCCTTTGAGATCCTTTGTATGTTTTTCCCAATGGCTGGGCACAACTGGATACAATTCCCACCTGTCTGCATAAAAAGAGCAGGAAATGGAGGCAGATGGTCCGATTATTTACAGCCTGATTTGTGCTCACACTCCAGGAGGAAAAAAAAAAGGCGCAAGCACTTGTCACAGGGGTCACACCTTAAAACGAACAAATCTTCCAAGGGGTGGTGGTATTTGGCTGCTCTCTGTTCAGGGTTGCCAAAGCTATCACATATTTGGATTAGGACTTTTATGGTGCACCTTGGATTTTTTTTTTTGTTAGTTTTTAAATGCCAGATATCCTTCCTGATGGAACCCTTCCGTTTTTATCTGGTAATGGAACCGGCACAGAGTTAACTCCTCGGGACTCGAACCTAAGCCGTGGCAATAAGAGCGCAGGTCCCTGGCACTGGACCACCAGGGGTTCGTCTTCACAGGATTAGGGAAGCATAACTAAAGTATAATAGAACCTTAAAAACCAAGGTTGTGCCCACAATAATGCATTTACCCAGATTTCCTTGTTTAGTAGGAGAATGAGGCAAGAATATAATATAATTATTCACAGACATTATAAAGAAACTAGACAGAATGTATTTAATGAAAACTACTTTAAGTGGCGACGGTATCATAATAAAGTGTTAATAAACTTGTCCTTTCTTTTGTTAGTACCGTTGTACATGGCATACGAATCGGAAAGCCTGTCTCCACCGTGAGTCTCTGAAATGAGGCATTAATAACAAACTGGCGTTCATTAGACATGCACCGCAGAGGCCAAACAAGGTTACACTTTTTTTCAGAGAGCAGGAGGGAGGGTTGCAGCATTGTTCTTATATTAGCGGATATCAAGCTGAGCTTGCTGGATATCAAGCCGAGCCGGGTGCTTGTGCACACTGGACCATTGGGCCTGAATGGAGCAGAACAGCATCTATTAACACCGTCCATCTAATTACGGCTCGCATCTCTGATATATCCTGGACTGAACTTAACAGCCATAAAGCTATTTAAAAGCCACCGTGTAGTGATATGTTGAGCTGTAATTAAAGATCCAATTAGGAAAAGCAGATATAGTCTGCGATACTGTAGAACAGAGGTCTTCCCCAAGAGTCATAAATAAAACCTAACGAACCTTATGTGTGGCATCACTAAGATGAAGACAGCTATGTGTTTGTTTAGAAGGACAGCCGTAAGAGCAGCTATTTAATTAGAACGCCGGTACGTCGGACACAGACCCACTGCTTAATGCGGTTTCCTTCCAATAGTTCCTGAGGTTAATTAAAACAAACAAGCAGACAAGCATGTAAACCATTCCATCAAGAGCATGCAGATTTGCCGTGACAACCCTGATCCTCTTAGCACATGATGAATTTAATAGAGCATCTTTTACCCCTTGCATACACTAGCCCATATATTTTGTCGCAGCAATCATAAATACTGTCTACCTGCACATCCGGTACGATTATATTAGAGATGGTGCCGATATTAGCGTCCCGCTGATACTACAGAAAAAAAGCGGATCGGATATAGAAAAAAAAACGGATCGTATAGGATTAAGATAAAAATGGCAGAGATTGGAAGTGGAGTTTGGAAAAGTCATGAAATCGAGTGGTGACCCGGCAAAATTGTGACTGTTGGTTTTCATTACTAAAACCAACTTTCTTTGTAAACAGCCCAGGTCTGATACAGAAGCTAGTAGCTAGAACATATAAACAGCAGTTAGGGGAAGAGGGGAGAAAAAAAAACCTCATTCTGTAAAATTTCATTAATCAAGCCACAAGTAAGGGATCATGCGGCCTGCTTTATTGTGGGTTACTCGTGAAGGATGGAACATTCTCTCACTGCTCATAAAAAAAGATTCAGAACAGGCTCATATAATATATATATATATCATTTCCTTTGAACTCACAGCATTTGTTGAGCCCGGAGCCATAAAACACATTCATTTAAATCTCTGTGAAGGGTATTTAAGGAGTGGAACATGCTTGTCATATTTGAAAAAAAGAAAGAAAAGTCCATTAACGCAATTGAATAACTCTTTTCATTTCCTCTGTGAGGATTCACTGAAGAGGATCTGGCTCAGCATGAGCACAAAAAAGAGAAAAAATAAAGGCTGTGGTGCTACTTACCATTTGGTGGTGCTTGTCCTTCACATCATAGACGCTGAGTTTGATGAGGCTGTCCTCGTAGACGGGCCAGTCGGGTGACAAGTTCACACCAGTCAGGAACAGAGGATCTCTTGTTCCCTGCCAGGAGAGAAAAGACAACATAGAGTTTGTGAGAAAGGGTCTCGGAAACTTTGGAGCTGCTGAGTGAGCTAACAGCTGTGCACAGTACGCTACACATACAGGAGTTTGATCTACGCTCGCTTCGAGAAGAGAGTTCACTTGCAGGAAGGCCTCAGGGGTTGGGAAAGGAAACGTTCTGGAAACGTGGTTACAATCCGACTACAGTGTAATGGAGATGGACAAGCATGAATAGGTGAATTTTGTGAGCG